>NW_014542189.1:230638-252218 GCF_000741045.1 Vigna radiata var. radiata
GCTGGTAATTAATAATAGGCTCTTTTCACCAAGGGATTGGGTTAAGGGTAGGCTAGAAAGTTTGCATGGCAATTGGATAAACAAGTGAAGTAAATAAGAAGAGTAGATATGTGAGAGTGGATAAGATGAAATTGTAAACCCCAACAACACCATTCATCCATAGTCTTTCCTCAACCATTGATTCACTGCATTTGCATGTTTAATTCTGTTTTTGCATTAAACAATCAAAAATTTATTCTTTTCTCAAGTCTTATGAAATTAGGTTACATGAAAGTTAAGGCCTAAGAGTCCTTTAGGAAACGATACTCGGACTTACCCGTTTATATTACTTGATAACGATCTGGTACACTTGCCAGGGACTTAACAGTTGCCTCCCAGCAAGCGCTTCTTTAACGTCATTAGCTTGACCCGGTAAAGCCCAAACACCCATCAGTAGGTGTTGATATTCTATGTTGGCGTTCTTCCTTCCTTCATGACACCAACAAAATCTCGAAAATTTCCTTGTCACCAACTCTAAGGATTCTCAATCTCAAGAGCGCGCTCTGTTTGCTTTAATAGTCTTGACAACCCATAACCTATTCTGAAATTTCATTAGTGTGCTAGGTTTGGGTTTGGAACTTTTCACATCAGGGTGTTGGTGAACCAATTCTCCTTATCTGCCTCCTGATGATGTTGTGCTCCTACTACAAATTTTATCTTGCACATACTAAAGAACACTGCACTAGAGCGCAAAATTAGCCCAAAAATAAAAACAGTAAAAGATTTTTTTTTTCATTTTTTTTAAAAAAATAAATAAAACAGAAAAATAAAAATAGAAAAATAAAAACAGAAAAAAAATATATTATTTTTTTTAAATAAAAACAGAAAAAGATATATTATTTTTTTAAAAGAAAAATAAAAACAGTAAAGATATTATTTTTAATTTTCGTTTTTTTTTAATTTTTTTTAATTTTTTTTTAATTTTTTTTAATAGTTAGAAAAATAAAAACAGAAAAATAAAAACGGAAAGATAAAAACACCCATCAGTAGGTGTTGATTCTCTTTGCCTGATATTCTTTTCTTTTTCTTCTTCTTGCTGAATATTTTTAGAAAATTGAGAACACCAAGCACCTGTTTCCATATATCAATCATAGGAACTTTAATCTCCAATTTCTTGAAGATCTCCATAAAGCACTTAAACTTCTTTTCCTTCCTATGATCTTTCTTTTGATGAGGAAGAGGTTTTGCATATAACCTTTTCTTCTTTCCTCTCTTCCTCTTTTTCTCAATCTTTTCCTCCCTCAACTTTCTTTTTTTATTTTTCCTTGATTTCTTCTTTTTTATTTTTGCACTTTTTTTCTTTTTTTCTTTTCTCTCAACCACTTCTTTTTCTCTCTCCTCATATTTCTCTCCCTTACTCAATTTTTCTGTTTCTTCCTCCTCTATCTTTTCCTCCTCTATCTTCTCCTCATCAACAACCTTATCAATTTGTGTCTCCAAATTCCTGAAGGTAACTTCATAGCTCTTGAAATCGTTCTTCTTCAAAAATTTGTCGAACTTTTCATTAAAGCTTTTGACTTGTTCCGTCAAATCAACTATCTGATGATATAGTTGTTGATCATCCTCCAACGTTTCTGTTCATAAAGAAAGTTATTGCTGCCATAAACGTTGTTCAGCTTCCCTCAACGTTTCTTTTCGCAAAGAGGATTGTTGCCCAAATTGGCTATGATACATATTTGAATGAGGTTCCCACCAATGATTGAAATCATTTTGGTAGAATTGAGTACCCATATAATCAAATTCTTGTCCAAACTGCATCCTTCAAACATTAGGCAAAAAACCCTAGAAAACATTTATTAGAACAAAAATAAAAATAAACATAAAAATCAAGTCAAATTTAATCACTTTACAATACTAGAAAAGTTAAACCACGAGCCCCCGCAATGGCGCCAAAAACTTGTTAAGTCCCTGGCAAGTGTACCAGATCGTTATCAAGTAATTTAAAATGGGTAAGTCCGAGTATCATTTTCCCAAAGGACTCTTAGGCCTTAACTTTCATGTAAATTAATTTTATAAGACTTGTAAAAGAATAAATCTTGTGGTTGAATGCAAGAACGAAAATAAACATGCACATTGTTAAGTCCCTGGCAAGTGTACCAGATCGTTATCAAGTAATATAAATGGGTAAGTGATGAGTTGATATTTTATTGATTTCACTTAGCTTATTGTACCGAATTTAATTTGGGAATTATGCTTAATTGTCCAGTATTTCCCCGTTTTTCCTAATTCTGCTTAATTTGGACAGAAATTCATATTTTCACTAATTTGAATTTTCTAAGCTGATTAATTGCATTTTTGGTTGCAGGGAAATTTTGGGAAACATCATCTGGAGCATTAGGATGGTGGCATGAACATTAAAGACTCAACATTTAGTTATTTCAATTTTAATTAATTTGTAACTTAGTTTTCTAGAAACTTTAATTAGGATTGTGTATTGAGCCCTTTTTGTGGCAAAATTGTAGAAGCCCAATGTGTGGGACACTTGGCATAGACTTTAGGGTTTCTTTTAGAGGTGGACCCCACCAATTTTAGAGCAACTTTTGGTCATGAAATGAGGAGACCGTCCACACACATTTCTAAGCCCTCACTTTCACACTTTGCATGGGTTTCATGAACTTCCTCCTTGGGAGCTTGTAGGGTTTCATTTTCTTTGAGCTATGGAATGACCAAGATCATATTTTTCTTCTTCTCTTGCTTGAATCTTGATTGTCTTTGCTCGGTGGTAGTGAAAACTATCCCATATTCCACTTTGTTTCTTGCTCTTTGAAGTTGAAAGTATGAGCTTGAGGTTGTTTCTTTGCATTTTCATGATGGGTCTTTGGTTTGGATGAAGATCTATTTCATTTTTCTACTCATTTGCTGCCATATTTTTGTATTTACTTTGGTTTTCTTGGATTGGATGATGAAAATGAAGTTCTTGATGGGTTTTGGAGTGAAAGGAGCTTGAGTTGGTGTATGGGTGTTTGAGTTTTGAACCCTTTCTTCTTGCATTTCGTTTTTGATGTTTGGAATCATATTTTGAGCTGGACATTGTGTTTCATGATGGGGGCTGGACGATTTTGCAAAGGGGTTTAGGGATTCCATTTTGTTTTCATTAAAAGTTTGAAGAAAAGTGAGAGTTGGGTTGATTTATAGTAGTAGAACTTAGCTTTGTTGTTCTTGTAACTTTTGGGAATGGAAACTTGGTTTATGATGAGTGTTCTCGGTAATGGGAAGTAGAGAAAAGCTTAGATGATTGTTGAGGAGTGAAGAAAACCGAAAATGAGTGTAGTAAGGAGAGAGAAATGCACATTTAATTTTTACCACTTTTAGCCAAGCAAAAGGAGATGCTTCTTTTAACTAAAGGAATTTTTTCCACTTTGGTTTTGTCTCTAGCATTGTTGCAGCCGAGAATTGCAAGGGGATGAGAGGTCTTTGGTGTTTATTTTTCATTTGACCTTGCTTATGTGGCAAAAGGGTAGGAGAAATTGAGCACTTTTTGACTTGTGGACTTTTTGAAGCATTGTTTGCAACCATTGCATTGTAGTTCACGTTTTTTTTGTCACGTTTTTGCTGCATGGGAAGGGAGGAAAACATGGTTTTATTGTGTGTTTAAATTAAGTGAAATCAATAAAATATTGACTCATCAGAAAGTTACTTATTGCTACACCTACATTGTTGCGTTTACCTGCAATATTCCAAACAAATAAGATGTCTAAACGATTAGAGGGATGAAAGGGAAAGGTAGTCAATACGGGAAGCTAATAAAGCCTCAAATATCTCTCTTAACCTATTCGGTGAACAGTGGAAGCTTGTAACTATAAATGCGAATTAAGCTGTATGAAAAGAAGCATAGCCAGATTTTTCACCAAAAAAGAATGAAAATTGAGAGTTTTACACTCTTTAGTTTTTCACCAAAAAAGAATGAAAATTAGCAACATATAAATTGAAACAAAGACATAACTCTTTTTCAATTTCAGATATAGCTACAAAAACATAAAATGCAACATCTTTTAAAACACATTTCCCATGATGAATTTCATTCAACATTTAACTTTACCAATCCAACCAGTAACAAAAACTCCTGCAACAATATACACAATGGAGTTGCGAAGATAATTGCTCGTAAAAGACCAATAATCAATATTAAATAAAGTATACAAATTTTTTCATTAACTTATATATGGTTTATTACCTTATTGAATAACTTCTTCCTAATAATAATACATGAGGTAAGAAAACCATACAAGCACATTAAATGAGTAGTTGATATATTTGCATTTACTCATTTGTTTATATTGATAACATAATGATAGCATGTAATGATCATGATGGCATTGAGTGCCTCAAACAACAGAGATTTGTTGGTATCGGAGGGGGTATTTTTCGAAGAGTATAACGCAGCGGAATTAAAACAAAGAGAGCGGAATTAAAAAGAAATTGGTCCTTTTTAGCAAAAATGATTTTCTTTCAGAAAATTAATCAAACAGTTGATATGCGTAAAATAAAATGAGTGTAGGGAATAGAAAAATCACACGAGTATTTTTATACTGGTTCGATTCAACAGAATCTACGTCCAGTCGTTAATCACTACAAAGAGTGATTAACAGTTCTACTAAAAATAATTTTACAGATTACAAACAAATGAATAAGATATAAAACGAAGAAAACCACTCTACCAACTTGAAGAGAACCGCTCCGGCAATCGACCAATGATTCGCGAGCTTCTCCTTTCACAAGACCAGGCAGAGCACCTTGCTAACTTGAAGAGAGTCCTGCTCTGACTATCGACACACGATACACGAGCCTCTCCTTTCACAAGACCAAGCAAGGGAACAATGAACAAAAGCTTTTTGAGAACTTCTCTCTGACACACAGTGTTCTACTTTGCTTTCTCAGTTCAAAACGTTGCTTCTGAAGATTTCAAAAACCAAATATATAGCCAAGTACACTAAATGCCAAAGGTCAACTCCCAACTGCCATGAATAATCGATTATTGTAAGTGATAATTGATTATTCATGTCCGTTACAGAGTTTTCAAAAAGTGATAATCGATTATATGAAGTGATAATCGACTATTCAAGTATGACTTGTGATAATCGATTATTGCTTCATGATAATCGATTATTCTAGTACAAAAACATGTGATAATTGATTATAGCTTGACCATAATCGATTATACCAATAAAAATTACAAGGTATTAATATTTTCCTACTACATTCAAAATCTACAAGTTGGTTTTTAAATATTTTCCTACTACATCCAAAATCTACAAGTTTCAGCATCATCAAAACTCATCTTCAGGTTTTACCAATACTCCTTATTGGTAACAAGATTTTCTTTGAATTAAAGTACCTCAACAAAGGCAGGCCATGTATGTTATGAATATTTAGAATTAGCCAAATCATATACCCAGATGGAAGCTTGTATCTAACCACCACATCCTATTTTGATCCTAAGGATATTACATGGATTTGAAGCAACCATTATCATTGATAGAGACTGCATCTTTCTTACTTGTCACTTTGGCATAGAATTGTTATGATAGAGAAATATATTTGTGATGTGTTTTATGGGAGAATCCGAAAAAATGGCTATCTTGTGGAGAGTCTAATACTTTATACCAAAGTTTACAAAAAATGTCTCATTTTCAAATTCCATATGGTGACAACCCTCCATTATATTTCAAATTTTCCTCTAAGGTAAAAGATGTTATTAAACTTTAAAATGAAAGAGACAATTACTGCAAAAAGGGATGAAGTATTATCCAGACAAGAAAAGAAGGGGACTTTAACTCAGTGTTGGCGGTTGTGTTATCTTAAGGTTAAAACTTGGCACTTGAAATATTTACCTAGGAAGTGGATATAAGAAGTTATCTCCATGTTAATATGACCCCTACAAGTGCCTACTAGTTTAATCACTTCATTTGCAGTTCTGTTTGAAGATATCTACGAAAATTCCTCATTTTGTTTGCAGTTTTGATACTGATTTGAGTTTTCTTTTGTTGTTTTAGGCTAGTTTAAATGGTTCTTTTGGAGCTTTAAGTAGTGAAATATTAAAGAAACTAGCTAATGCAAATGGAGTAACAACAAATAAATTAGTTTTAAACCCCAAGCCCCATAGAGATTAAATAAAATCCTAATTTTCTCCTTAATGTAATATAAGAATCAACCAAGGTATCAATTTAAGGAAATCCAACTCTAAATAGTTGAGTCAAGCCAAATATAAAATGCTACTTTTGGAGGAATATTTATATAACTAATGATACAAAAACATGATAATCTTTAATAATGATGGACCTTAAAGAGCTTCTACTTAATTACACTGATAGTAATACAAAAATGATACATTAATATCCCAAAGAAATGTTTTTTTGCACGCGTACTTCAATATTAGATTGAAACCTTAAACCTGGATCATCAGAAATAGTTCTTGAGAGTTTCCTCTAGCCTCTCTCCCTAGCTAGGCTTCCATTCCTAGCATATCTCTATCCATTCGCATCACATTTCAGCATCCAAACTCTACCTTCATTCCACTTTAATACATCACCGCTTAATTAGTTTCTTCACTGAATCATCGATTGATTCAAACCTCCTTTACATCAACCTTATCTTCAGCACCGAGTCTTCCATTTGCTTTCATCTAGCCACCAACACCATTTAAATAGTGGTTTCCAGAATTTCTTTTTCCTACGGTCATCATCATCATAATTCAACTTAATCTGCTGCATTACATCATCATTTTGAGTCACGTATAACCGTTTAGAGAAGAAGATCTGGTTGATTACTTCCACCTCCAAAACCAGCCAAATCCTTCTTCCATCACGTTGCCTCTGAAATTTACAGAAGCCAAATATATAGCGAATTGCAATGAATGCCAAAGTTCAGGTCCCAACTGCCACGAATAATCGATTATTGTAAGTGATAATCGATTATTCAAGTCCGTTACAAGTTTTTCAAAAAATGATAATCGATTATATGAAATGATAATCGATTATTCCTTAAGGACTTGTGATAATCGATTATTTCTTGTCCATAATCGATTATTCTAGTACAAAATACAAGTGATAATCGATTGTTACTTGTTCGTAATCGATTATTCCAGTAGAAAATGCAAGGTTTACAATTTATCTAAGACTTTCCTACTACATTTAATTTCTACAAGTTGCTTTTTAAATAATTCTAATGTCCTCTTCAAATAAACCTTCTTGCAGCATCATCAAAACAGTTCTTCAAGATTTACCAATACTCCTTAACACAATGTGCTTATCCAGTGGAGGCCCAAGAGGAAGTCAATTATATGGGCAATCAATTCTAGTACCGCCAAGGTAATTTCAACCAAGGGTGGAAACCTCACCCAAGCATGGGTCAAGGTCAGAATGGACAAGCTGGACAAGTAGAGCAATTCAATAGAACACAACAGCAACCATAACTATGGCAACAGGTATCTGCTTTGAATGATAGAACTACAAAGTTAGAAGAGATGTTCCAACAATTTATGCAGGTGAATACCTCCACTAATAAAAGCACTGAAGCTGCCATAAAAAATTTGGAGATGCAGGTTGGCAAACTAGCTAAGAGAATGGAGGACAAAGCAGAAAAGCAATTTGGGGCTAATATTGAGATTAGCCCCAAGGAAGAATGTAAAGCCATAGTGAGTGTTAATACCCAATTTCGTTTGGGTGGTCAAATAAAAGTGTCTAGAGTTGAGAAGCAATAACAATAAGAAGCAAAGACAAATTTCATATAAGTTTATTTTCTCTTTTAGGAAAAAAGGTTTTTATTTTCTTTTCCTTTTTTATCATTTTTATTTGTTGCCTTCATTATTTTTATTTTTCTTTTTACTTTATTGTGTTTTACTTTTTTCCCTATATTTATTATTTTTATTCCTTGTCTTACCATTTTTTTGTTTGTTTTCTATTTCATTTTCTCGAAAACCATCAAACCTGATTTGGAACAATAGTTCAAAAGTTCTACATGGTACCTTGACAGTGGGTGTTCGAGACATATGACTGGAGATCCTACAAAGTTCTCAGATATTTCATATAAGGTCGCTGGTCATGTCACTAATGAAGATAACAGCAAAGGAAGAATCATCGGTATAGGTAAAGTAAAAAATCATTCATCTTATGAAATTAAAAATGTATTGCTTGTTGAAGGGTTAAAACACAATCTGCTCAGCATCAGTCAGCTATGCGACAAAGGATTAAAGATCACCTTCGAATTGATCAGCAATGGGGCAACAAATGAGTTACTACTTGTGGGAAAAAGGGTGAACAACATCTACTTTATCAACTTTACAGATAATGCATTCTAATCTGTTGTATGCCTGATGACCAAAGAAGAAGACGTGTGGCTATGGCACAAGAGATTAGCTCACATCAGTATGAGTCAACTAAACAAGCTTGTCTCCTGGTAAATGGCCTGCCTAAGATTCGATTTAAAACTGACAGGTTATGTGATGCATGCCAAAAAGGGAAGTTAACCAAACAGTCATTCAAGAGTGAGAGTGAAGTGCAAATGATGGCAATGAAAGGGAACAATTTGAACCCCTAGGGAATTTCTGGGTAAAAACATTTAGGCCTGGGTCTAAAATATTTTTGTTTTATTATATTATTTTGTTTTGTTTTCCTTTAGTTTTTTTTTTTTGTTTTGATTAACTTTCTGCACCCCCGCATTCACTTTCATTGCCCCTTTCCGCTTAGGCTTAGGAACGTTTGTTTTTAAAAAGAAAAATAGTTTAGACACCCCTGTTTTTCATTTTCTCCCCCTTATCCACTTGGGCTTTGGCCTAGTACATTATGAGAACTAAAGTTGGTTTGGACACCCCTCTTCTTATTTAGGCACCTCTGCACCTTTTTTTTTTACTTTATTTTACCTTTTTACTTTTTATTTTATTTTCATTTTTATTTATTTATCTTTTTATTCTATTGGTATTTTTATTTTTACTCTTATATTTTATTTTATCTTTTTTATCTTAATATTCATCTACTTTTTAAATATATAAATATTGAAAATAACAAGAAATTTTTTAAAGGTTAAGCACACGTGCGATCGCTCGCATTGTCCTTGTGCTAAAAACCTTTTCTCTTTCTTATAAAAAATAACAAGAAAATGTTTTAAAGGTTAAACAACGTGTGATCGCTCGCATCGTCCTTGTGCTAAAAACCTTTTCTCTTTCTTATAAAAAAATAACAAATCTTTTTTAAAGGTTAAGCACACGTGTGATCGCTCGCATCGTCCTTGTGTTAAAAACCTTTTCTCTTTCTTTTATAAAAAAAATACCAAAAATATGTTTTAATGGTTAAGCACACGTGTGACCACTCGCATCGTCCTTATGCTAGAAACCTTTTCTCTTTCTTATAAAAATACTAAAAATGAAAAAAATCTTCAAAAACTAAAAACATCCATTTTTTAACAAACAATATTTCTGACAGAACTGCGTGATCCTTGATTCTCCATCAAATGTGGAGATACGTAGGAGCAAGACTAGTCCTTGTCAGGTTCACTTTCCAAAAATCCAAATCTTTTTCCAAACAAATTTTCTCAACAATTTTCCAAAAAAATTAAAAAACATCTTTTGCTTCTTTAAAGCGTCATTTTCAGGGATAATTAAACATTTTGAAAACCACATCACATTCGCGTATTTAATTAAAGGTACTGCCTTAGGGCAGGCCTTGTAAGATGCTAATACCTTCTCTACATGTAACCGACTCCCGAACCCAGAATTTGGATTTCGTGGACCATGTCTTTCTTAATGGTTTTTCCGTAGTTTTCCAAAATAAACTATGGTGGAAATTCCAAAAATCTTTTTCCAAAACTCTATCTTTTTGGATAATCGTCCTGTCGCAATTCCGGTTGCGATAGATGCGACTCCACTAGGGATTCTAGAGAGTCAGGCCATTTAATTAGATACGGAAATTTGATGTGGTTTTGCTTTATGTTTTCTTCCCCTTTTTCTTTTTTTTCGTATTTGTATATTCTTATTTGTGCTTGATATTTGAAGTGTTTGTATGTGAGAAGTTTTTTTTGTTGGATATTGAACCCTAGGATAGATGACATGCTTATATCTGCCTGGAAAAATTTTCTGGTTGTTTTGCAGGTGAGGGTTTGGGTATGCATTGCATTCTCCCTTCACACACACATTATGCATATTATGAGTGAGGCCCTATACCAGGGGTCTGAGTGCAACTTAGAAATAGAGGGGTTGTGTAGCGGTGCCACTTGGGTTATCGTGAGAACCCCAGTTAGAGTCTGTTATCTTCATTTGTATTTTCACACCTAGTTGATTACTGGACTATTTCGGAGATACTATGAAGGGGGCCATAGCTCTAGTGACCATTGATCTTTAGACCTAGGGAACTATCTTTGTGAGATTGCATATATTCGACCTTGAATCTTAACCGTTGAACCTTCGTTAGGGCACAAAGGGAGATGTGTGTAGCCTTATAATCCTCATTTTTTTCTTAACAAAATCAAGCACCTTATGCATATCTCTATACCTTTTTATACACCTTTTTATTTTCTTTCTTTCTTTTTCTCATGCGCTTTTATGGTCTTGTCATTGGTTCTAGTCAAGAAATTATAAATTTGTGATTAAGTCCTTAAAGTAAATATGGAAATTAACATGGGATTTTGAGTCAAGGGGAACTCGAGTTCATACATTTTGATGAAGGGTTACACATCAAAGTAAAGAAGGGTAGTATTGGTGGCTCAAGGGATCTGATGATAAAAAGATAACCCTGAAAGATGCATGCAAGAAAGGGTATAAGAATTTGTTGAGCTTGCCAGTGGAAGAATTTGGGCAAATCTTAGATATACCCCTCGAGGGCAAAGCTTCATACTATCTTCGGCAGTATATACCTGGCTTGCAGCTAGCGAGGATAATTAAAGTTCACCCTATGAAGTTGGAGAGTGAATTCATACTTAAGGGTAAAACAAGGGGCCTTACTCAAAGATACCTAAAGTGTTTCTTGCATCGATTGACTAGAAGGAAAGGTGGGAAACATTCATGAATGTACTAGCGCTCTTATACTCTATGGTGTCATTCTCTTTCCTAATACAAAGGATTTTGTTCACTATGGTGCCATGAATGCATTTGCGGGATACAAAGTTTATTGTGAGAATCCAATCATCATTGTCCTAGTTGAAGCTTATGGGATCCTTAATTAGTGTTACAAGCTAAAGAGAGAGAATAGGTTATGTTGTTTACTAGTGATGCATGTATGGTTCATCTCTCGCATGAGTAAGAATGCTTTGAATGCTATATGTCCCCTATGTGAGCTAGTGCGATTAAACAAAAAAGGAAAGGGGCAACTGATAGATCGCAACTTTGTGCAGGCTCAAAGGAGGAAAAGTTTGAATGATGTCTTTCTTGGCAACAAAGATCGTGTATCATACACCATTGTGGGAGTTACTCTAATGTCTCATGGGTAAACGGTGTTGTACTAATCACAATCTTGTGTTAGCACAAAAACAATTTGGGAGATCACCAATGCCAACATCTCTTGCCACATTGCGGATCATATAAGGAATGAATCTTTGCTTAAATGCTTCATAAAGTTAGGGACACTTGGGGGCAATGTTGTTCACTTCGAAGAGAGGCCCAAGATCATGGACCGTTAATGAGATTCCCTTAGCCAATGAATCACGAAAGGGTTATGAAAATCAACTTGCCACTCAAGTTAATTTCTCCTAACCCAAATTGTGAAAAGCAATTTCACAATGCTGAGCAGCGTGTGAAAGCAGTAGTAGCAAAACTAAAGAAGGAATGTTGGCATCAAGCTAAAAAGAGACATCGAGAATTGATGATTCAAATTGAAAGTGAAGTCTCTCACAACTAGCTTCCATTGCCAATGGAGTCATTGAAGACATCCTTAAGCTATTAGTTGATGCTAAGTTTGTAGTGACGATATTTAACCTGCTTAAGGGGATTGAAACTTTCCTTAATTGTTGCAAGAGCCGATCAGAGGAATGAAGAATGTGATGACTAAGGCCCGAGTTAGTTGACCAAGACTTCCTGACTCATATTTTTGGAACTTCTGAATGATGAGCCACCTTATTGACTCTGTTTCGTGTTAATTTCCAAATTATGTAGGGGCAATCTTTTTAAAGCATTATAATTTCTGGCTAGAATAATTGTCTCTTCTTTTTCTTCATTTTTATTTTCTTTTTCTTAATTTGTTTCATCTAATAAAATTAAAAAAAAAAACTAAAAATATGGCTAAACATCCAAGATACCCTAAAGGACTCAAACTAGTTACCATATCTTGGAGAACCAAGGAGAAGTTCAAGAAACGATGGAAGCCGATATCCAGCAATTGAAGGGACAAATGAGCCAAATCCTAGAGGCTCTGAATGCCTTACAAAGCCCTGGAGATTCATGCGCACCATGACCACAACAAAGAGTTCTAGAGGCACAAAATTTCCCTCCATATGGCCTCTCCCCATATTACAGTTCACCCTTGGAGTAGAACCAGGGCAAGTTTACACTCAAAAGGCTGAGAATAAAGCAGTTGAAGGAGGAAACAGGCTTAGGGCAACCACATTCATGGTCCCTACAGAAATGATTCAGTCAAGTGTTGTGGGCAAAATAATGACAAAGTTACTCGAGGTGAAATCTTTCCCTTAGATCGTTGCACCAATGGATGTGGAGGCTGAAAAGTGTGAATTAGAAGTTCTGAAAAAGGGATGAGAGTCATCTAAGGTGGAGGAAGCCCTGAGTTTGAAAATGTTGTAGGGCTATGCTTAGTCCTAGATGTGGTGATATCTCCTAAAGTTTAAATTATCCTGAGGGACCACTTGTCTTATAAGCCATCTCATGACGTATGGGAAGAAAATGGTTCTTCATGCATGTGATGAAAAGTTGGTAATTCATTTCTTCCAAGGTAGATTGGCAGGCATGACAGCAAGCTGGGGTACTCATCTTGAACCTTCGCTCACCTGATCTTAGGAGGATCTTGAGGCAGTACAAATATAACATGGATATGGCATCTCATAGATTACAATTGCAGAGCTTGGTGAAGGAGTGTGAATCATCCAAAGGATATGCTCAAAGGTGGAAAGATATTGTTGCTCAAGGAAAGTCTCTTATGAGTGATAGCAAGATGGTTGACACATTCCTAAATACTCTGCAATCACCTTTCTATGAGACCATGGTAACCAATGTTTCCCTAAACTTTGCAAACTTTAAGCCTGGGAAGAGGAGAGAAGAAAGAGCTCAATCACATTCCCCCACTCAAATATCGTTGGCCTACCCTTTGAAACCGTTATGAGACAAAATTTGAGACTTGACCCAAACTTAACTTCTTACTAAGCCGCTGGGCAGAAAAACGCTTGTGAATTCCATTCCTATCCTTTTGGACTTAGGCAATGTTTCTTTCAAGTCTCCTACACAAAAAGGTTGGGTCTCTAATTGTTACATGAAGCCTTTAAAGCCTGAATACTTCAAGACTCATGATACAAAAGGTGATTATCATGAAGGGGCTATCGGTCATTACACCAAAAGGTGTTGGTTGTTCAAGCACAAAGACAAACTTTGATTGATTCAGAACTATTAAAGTTTAAAGAAAGTCAATCCAACACTAAGGCAAGGCTTGAGAATGTCTCTACAGATGCCATGAAGGAATGATGTGAGCTTTAGGACCACATAAGAAAGCATAAGTCATTGTACAAGTCGAATTTGATATTGTGAAGTGTCTTCCTACCGAAGAAGTATGCTCATTGATATCGCGCTATCATCCATGACTTGCAATGTGAACATTCATGATAGGGTTTCCCAAGTATTTGCGGAAAACCGAGTACTAAAAGGGTATTGCGGAAAAAGAAAACAAAATTGAAAAACAAAAATAAGATGAAGGCAATCTCGAGTCATTTGTCTTTCTTGTAAGTCGTCAAACTCTTGTTTTTTTGAAAATAGAAAAATGAAAAATGAATAATAATAGAAAAGGAAAAATTGTGGTGGGAGACTTTTCCAAGGTCAAGTGTTTAATACAAAATCAAAATTTGACATTTTTTTCTCGAGACGTTTGTGCACATGTTGCTTCAAAACCTTCACCCTTCAGTTTTTCCAAAATAAAGGATCTTCCCTAACAAACAATGTCACTGCCCTCAGTAACAAAGTCCTTTACATTAGGGCGGATTGGCCTAACCAAAAGTTTTCTCGCTTTCGCTAGTAGGGTGATCCCTGAATCCACTAAAAAAAATCAAAAAATAAAACAGAAAAAATCACAAAAAAAAACCAAAAAAAAAAAACAACTCATGTTGAGGTCATCTAGTCGTAGAGTTAATCTTTTGAAAATAAAGCAATCAGAGTTCAAAATGATGTGTGGCCTCCATTGTCATCCCATTTGAGCCAAATATAAATTCTTTTTTTAAAATTTTCCAAGGCAAGGGTTATCGTCAGTAGGATTCAACTCGGTATACAAATAATGAGCACTCATTGATCAAACAAAGAGAATTTATCAAGAAGAGTGAACAAAAAGAATCACAAAGTGATGTTGAGAAAAAGAAAAAAATCAAAGTTCGAGAAAAAGCGAAGTGCTCAAAAAAGTCAAATATTTGATGTAATTCCTAGATAATAACATTCATTTGGGTCTTTATATCCTTTTTTTTCAATACCATTTATCCCTTAGCCATGTTACAAGCCTAATAAAGTCCACATAGATTGGATAATGTTTGCTCAAATTTTCATAATGCTTAATTTTGCGAAAAAGTGGAAAATGAATGAAAACAAAAAAAAAAGAGAAAAAATTAATGTCTCAAGAAGAGGGTGTTGAGATTGTTGATAACACAATATCTATATCACTCTGATTTTTTATGATGACAACACATTTTTAATAACACACATATGTTGTTGTTGTGTTACATGTTCTTATGTTGATTGGTTGATATATTGTTGGTCATGTTTCTATGATATATTGCTATGTGAATGCATACTTATTGAGCTTGTACATGTTACATCATATCTAGTTGCATTACACATGTTTTAAAGGATGAAAATCACATGCACTTTTGTGAACTTATAACTGTGTGACAATGCTGCAGCAAAGTCAACTTCATTACTACTTGAATCGACTATGCTAAAGTCTTTGTAAAAATTTTGAGAAACAGTGTTATGTGAGATTTTGTGAAGGAAAGAATTTCAAATTGCTCTGACATGTCGAAGTCGACTGTGTGCGCCACATATTTGACTGCATTAGTTGTTTGCTTTCAAATTTTGTTATGCTCATGAACAATAACAACTATATTTTTAAAAGTTAGTTGAGCATTGATTGAGAGTCAACTATATTGAATGAAAATTTATTGTTTTTTACTGAGTGCTACTGGTCTGACTTATCTGTTATAACTGTTTTAACATAGCCGACTAGATTAGTAGCATATTCGACTAAGGGAGCGTCGAATAATTGTTTTAACAGAATTCTATAAATAGATAGAACATGATGTTGTTCTGATACTTTTGATGATGTAACATTTTGATGACCTCAATCCAGACGTCGTGAATGGATGACGAAACAGCGGAAGACTTGCGGAAGTTGGCAGCAGCGGATGATATGGTTTGGCGGAAGAATTTGGTGGCAGAGGAGCTCTCGGTGGTGGATAGATCTAGCTCAGGAAGCCTTCAACTGGAACGAAGCTAGTTGGATTTGGGGGAAAAACTCAGGTAATGGACCTTTGGCAGAGATTCAATTGCTGGAAAATGCATCAGCAGAAGAATAACCTCATAATATTTCCAAAAGTGCTTTTACAAGTGTGCTATGGTGGATTTATAGTAAATCCTCCTAGTTGTATGTGCTGGAGATGAATCTCGTATGAAGTGGATCACATTCCACGTGGCAAAGTATTGAAAATGTGTGGCAAAATACAGAAGAATCAAGAAGTTTTCTAAGCTGCACGATATACATGTGCCTAAATGGCCATAGTGGGCTTAGTAAAATAGGGTGGTGCGCCCGACAACTTTATTCTTCTATTTCTTTGAAATTTCTACCCTTCTCTTTGTGCTGGTTTGGCCCAAACTGGAGCAACTGATTGAGCTTCTGGCTTCCACTCCAAACGAAGGAAAAGGACTTGTCCTTCTGTGTCAATTTCTTCAACCTCTTTTTGGAGTTTCCTGGTCATGCTTCTAGTAATGGGTCCATGACTGGTCTTGAGACCCAAGTCATCACATTTTCACATTCTATTTTAGATTGTTTCTCTGGATTGATTAAGCTCAAAGAAATCTTCAAGAAGACGGTGTTGATCTTGCTTGAAGGAGATTCAAAGGGAGACTGATTGCACGCTCATTGCAGATAACGGTCTAAAAACCGTTATTTTCATACTTAAATTTGATATCAAAACACACCCTTTATGGCTTAGAATAAGCTTAAAATCAAGTAAAACACTTAGTTGAGTCTTGTGAGAGTCAAAAGTTGGTTTTAGAGATATTATGCTATTTTTTACATTGTTTTGCAGTGTTTTAAGGTGAATTAAAGATGGAAGTAAAGTAAGGTGGACTTAGACCCGTGAAAGAGGAAGAAAAATGATGAAAAGAAGGGTCAAGTGAGCCGCTGAGCGCTCAGAGCGATTAGAGGGAAACCGCTCAGCGGCAAAACTAACCGCTGATCGGTCAAAGCGGCAAGAGGGAAACCGCTGAGCGGTGAACTTAGGCGCCTGGGCAGTTGTCTGTTTTTATTAGCTAGATTCTGTAATCTTTTTGTTTTCTTCTTGGGCTTATATATAGCCCCAGTGCGAATCAAAACATATTCTTTTGGCAGAGAGAAATGTCCAGAGCTATTCCATACACCTTGGAGGAGGTTCCTTGGATGCTTAGGTTCCAATCTACCAAGTTTAAGGTTATTTCTTCCATTCTTTCATTATTTTCATCTAGTTTCACCATGATTATGGTGAACTAAACCCTTTTTTGTTGGGGAACAATGTAATCTTTTGAAACTCTCATTTATCCAAATTCTTATTTATTTCATATGCTTGTCATATACTTGTTTATCAATTGTTGGATTCTCATCTATGCTTAATGCTTTTATTGTTTAACTCATTCAGTAAAAGTGGTTTGTCTTTATTGATGCGGGGACGTACGGTAATGTCATGAACTGGTGAGAAATTCCTTGGTTATGCTAATACCGCCTAGGGATAGGGGTAGGATGATCAATTGTATTTTGCTTCTGTTCACATTGCATTATTAGTTACTAAGGGAGGCTATGGATAGCAAGTCGGTAATTAATAATAGGCTCTTTTAACCAAGGGATTGGGTTAAGGGTAGGCTAGAAAGTGTGCATGGCAATTGGATAAATAAGTGAAGTAAATAAGAAAAGTAGATATATGAGAGTGGATAAGATGAAATTGTAAACCCCAACAACATCATTCATCCATAGTTTTTCCTTGCCAATTGAATCATTTGCATTTGCATGTTTAGTTTTTATTCTTTGCATTCAACACTTAAATTTAATTCTTTTCTCAAGTCTTAATTGATTGGGTTACATGCAAGATTAGGCCTTTGAGTCCTTTGGGAAGAACGATATTGGGTTTACCAATTATATTACTTGATAACGATCTGGTACACTTGCCAGGGGCTTAACAAGTTTTTGGCGTCGTTGCCGGGGACTCGTGGGTTAACTTATCTAGTAGTGTAAACTGATTAGATTTGACTTCATTGTATATATCTTTTTATTTTTTTTATATATAAAAAAAGTGCTACTAGGGTTTGTGTTTCTTGTGCATGCAGCAGGAGCTCAAACATACTAGGAGCAAGAAAAATACGCAACCTCTTCTTGAAGCCTTAAGCGTGACAAGGGGAAGAAGGAGAGTCAGATGCCCATCTAGGGATTTGTTTCCTTCCCCTAACAGATTACTATCACCTTAACAACATAGCCATGCCTACGGATCAAACGACCAACATGGTGAGGAATCCAACGCTTATACACCTGGTGCAAAGCAACCAATTTCATGGTCTGTCAAATGAGAACCCCTATGACCATTTGACAGCATTTAGTGAAATCTGCAATACAGTGAAGATGGCAGGTGTATCAGATGATATAGTAAGGCTTAGCTTGTTTCCATTCTCATTGGGAGGCAATGCTAAGATGTGGCTTAATTCCTTTCCTACGGGAACATTCATTACTTGGGAGACTATGGTTACAAAATTTGTCAAGAAATATTTTCCATAGTCCAAAATTACACACGGAAGGTTGGAAATTTCATCATTCAAACAGGGCATGAAAGAGACTCTCGGGCAAGCATGGGATAGGTTTAAAAGCCTGTTGAGGAAGACCCCAATCCATGGGTTTGATAAGACAACCATAGTTCTAGCATTCCTTGGAGGGCTAAACATGCAATCAAAGATGATGTTAAATGCTGCAGCTGGAGGGGATATCAAGATGAAAACCGAAGATGAGGCTTATGAGTTGATTGAAAGTATGGCAGATAATGAAGAAACACAGAGTGAAAATGTTGATGTTGTGTAGAAAATTCCAGAATCACAGGATTATAGTTCTATGATGGAGCAGAACAAGATAATTGCTTAACAATTGGAGATAATTATTCAGAAATTATTTGTCTTGCCACAGGAGATGATAACAGTTTCAAGAAGTTCATAACAGCCTCAATTCATGCCAATACAAAGGAGCGTAGATTCTGAAGAGATGTTTCAGAAAGTTGTGAAGATTAGTGTGTTCTATTTTGATCGAAGGGAGGAAAGGGAGGCATGTGAAATGATTACTAGAAGTGGGAGAGTATTAGAGGAGAGAAGAGTCGAAAAAAGAGAGGTAGAAAAAAAGAGTGACCAAGAAGAAGATGGGGAGAGAGAAAAAAATATGATGAATAAAGAAGATGAAGGTGATAAAATAGAAGAGGAAGTTGAAAAATTGAAAGAAAGAGAGTATGTTAAACCTTTTCCGTATCAAAAAACATACTCAAGAAAGGAAAAAGAAAAGCAGTTTGAACGTTTCATGGAGATTTTTAGGAAACTGGAAATAACTATACCATTTTCCGAAGCACTTCAGCAAATGCCATCATATGCCAAATTTCAAAAGGAACTTCTCATGAAAAAAAGGAAATATGTGGAGAAGGAAACCATTGAAGTGCAAGGAAATTGTAGTGCAGTCATACAAAGGAGATTACCTCCTAAACTGCAAGATCTAGGGAGTTTCACCATTCCATGAACTATTGGAGAGTTAGAAGTGGGGAAAACTCTGATTCATATGGGAGCAAGTATTAATCTAATGCCTCTTTCTATGTTTAGAAAGATTACAGGATTAGAACTGAAGCCAACAAGGATGACTCTTCAATTAGCAAATAGATCTATTAAATACCTATATGGAGTGGATGAAGATGTGATAGTTAAGGTGGATAAATTTTTATTCCCAGTGGATTTTGTTGTTATGGAGATGGAGGAGAATGGAGATGCACCTTTGATTCTTGGAAGACCTTTCATGAAGACAGCTAGGATTTTAATTGATGTGGAGAATGGTAAGTTGAAGGTCAGAGTACAGGATGAAGAGGTAAATTTTGATGTCTTCCAAGCAATGTCATATCCTAAAGATAGGAAGTCATCCTTCCAAATAGACATTATGGAAGAACTTTGTATGTTGCAAGATAAGAGAATACAAAATGCATCTGAATTGGAGAGGTCTCTCATTAATGAATGTGAAGATTTACATGAAGAAGAAGATAAAGTGATTGAAGTATGTGTTCGTGATTTTGAGGAAACAAAAGAAATTTCAACAGAAGATGCCAGTTTTGAAAGAATAGATCTTAAAGAGAAAGCAAAAGAAAGTAAGCTTGAATTGAAGGAATTACCACCAGATTTGAAGTATGTATTTTTGGAAGCTGATGGAGGGAAACTGGTCATCATTAGTAATTCATTATCTCCAAAAGAAGAAGAAAAGTTGGTGGAAGTTCTAAAAGCAAACAAAGGTGTTATAGGTTGGTCAATTGCAGATCTCAAGGGAATAACCCCTACATATTGTATGCACAGGATCCTTATGGAGAGTGATTATAGACCAGTGGCTTAACCACAAAGAAGATTAAATCCAGTTATGAAGGAAGTCATAAGAAAAGAAGTGTTGAAGTTACTGGAAGCAGGAATTATATACCCAATCTCTGATAGTAAATGGGTGAGTCCAGTTCAAGCGGTGCCAAAGAAAGGAGGAATGCCACTGATTCATAATGAAAAAAATGAATTAATTCCTACACGAACAGTTAATGGGTGGCAGATGTGTATCGATTACAGAAAGTTGAATACAGCTACTGTTAAGTCCCTGGCAAGTGTACCAGATCGTTATCGTTATCCGAGATGGCAGTCACCTTTGGTTGCCAAGACCTGTCCAAAGATTTCAGAATTTTCACATTAAGTTCATCAGTATCAAAAGTCTTACCCAACCCTGTTAAGTTATTCACAATATGAGTGAATCGTTTTTGAACGTTAGAGATCGTTTCTCCAGGTTGCATTCTGAACATCTCATATTCCTGAATGAGAGTGTTCTTCCTAGCGCGTTTCATGTCCTTTGTTCCTTCATGAGTGACTCTGAGGACTTCCCACATTTCCTGTGCTGTCTTACACACTGAAATTCTATAAAATTCATCAAGTACAACAGCAGATGAAATTATATTGCGAGCTCTAATATCAAACTGAGCTCGTCTATTTTCTTCAGCAGTCCAATTAAAATAAGGTTTTACTGTTTCTACACCATCAACAGTATTCATAGGAATATAAGGGTCATTTTGTACAGCTTCCCAGATGCCTTTATCAACAGACCCCATAAAAATTTTCATTCTCACTTGCCAAAAAGCATAGTTATCACCAGTAAACAATGGAGGTTTGTTAATGGAGGCACCCTCAACATATACATGGTTTTGATTGTGACCGGCCATTTTCGCAAATATTTTGAAAAACTATCAAAGCAAGCTCTGATACCAATTGNCGGTATCGGAGGGGTTAATTTTGAAGAGTAAAACGCAGCGGAATTAAAACACAGAGAGCGGAAAGCATGTTCGATCACAATAAAAATTAATTTGGTCCTTTTAGCAAAAATAATTTTCTTTCAGAAAATTAATCAAACAGTTGATATACATAAAATAATATGAGTGTAAGGAATAGAAAAATCACACAGATATTTTTATACTGGTTCGATTCAACAGAATCTACGTCCAGTCGTTAATCACTACAAATAGTGATTAACAGTTCCACTAAAAATGGTTTAACAGATTACAATCAAATGAAGAAAAATATAGAACGAAAAGAATTACTCTACCAACTTGAAGAGAACTGCTCCGGCAATCGACACACGATACGCGAGCCTCTCCTTTCACAAGACCAAGCAAGGGAACAATGAACAAAAAGCTTTTTGAGAACTTCTCTCTGACACACAGTGTTCTACTTTGCTTTCTCAGTTCAAAACGTTTAGCTCTAAATTCTCCAAAAACACATATATAGCCAAGTACACTGAATGCCAAAGGTCAACTCCCAACTGCCATGAATAATCGATTATTGTAAGTGATAATCGATTATTCAAGTCCGTTACAGAGTTTTCAAAAAGTGATAATCGATTATATGAAGTGATAATCGATTATT
>NW_014542189.1:253423-257082 GCF_000741045.1 Vigna radiata var. radiata
AAAATAATGGAAGAATGGAAAAGCAAACCCTAGATAAGATGAAAAGGAGCCTAAGCATCCAAGAGATCCTCTCCAGAGAGTGAAAATTAGGTATGGTCGCCTTCTTCTGTCAAAGGAATGAGAATGAAATCGTAACAGGGCTATTTATGGCTGAGGAGCGTCACAGAAAACAGGCCCAAGCCCAGCGGACAACCGCCCGACGGCACACTTATGTCGCCCGGCGGTTTGCCCTTAATCGCGCCACCGCCCGGCAGCAGGGGGCCACCGCCTAGCGGTTTGCCTCTAAACGCAAATCCGCCCAGCGTCCACGCCAAGTACCTCCTCCTCGCTCTAGAGCACCCAGTGGTGCAACTTTGCTGTCGGACGGTTCGTAGACTCTTTTTTTCTTCAATTTTCTTCTTCTGTCTTGAGTCTAAGACCTTCATCTTCAGTCCCCATCTTCACTTTCATCAAAATAGCTTCAAAACAATGCAAAACAAGCATAACATCGCTAAAGACAGCTTTTGACTCTCGACTGACTCATTTATTGTGTTTTACTTGATTCTAAGCTCATCCTAAGTCTTAAAGGGTGTAATTTGGTCTAAAATGACACATGAAAATAACTATTTCTCAATTGTTATCACAACTCCAAACTTAGAACTTTGCTTGTCCTCAAGCAAACAAAACAAAACAGCAAACAAAACAAAGCTTGGCTTTCTACTATTTCATCCATTGGTTCAACATTCTTAAAGTATATGACAAGAACTACTCAACTACAGATCTTCAGTGAAATCAAATCAAGATACATACATGCTTCCAATTCAGTTCAGTTCACAAGTTTTTCAACAGATGTTACACATTATGAATTATCAATCCACTAAGCAAAGATGCAATCATGAATTTCAACAATTCTGAGCAGGCAAGTGTTTCACTCAATCACTCAAGTGTTTAGGGTAACACTCCAACATTCTATCATTCACAAGTCACATGAAACAAAATTACCATTCATGTAAAAGAACCAAATTTCTTACATGCAAATTTCATCAAAAGGACTTTTCCAAGGCTTGTAATGAGGTTGGGCTAACAAGAAAAATTGGTTTTTCTGGAATGCAAAATCCTTGAGTTAAGAGAGCTACCATAGTATTCAACATTTAAGTACAACTCTCTTCCTCACCAATCTCACTTATTCCCAACTTTTTCCCTTTTCTTTTGCATTGAGCCCATCTTCATGCTTTTTCTTCTTTTCTTTTCTTTTTCTCGTGTATTTTTCTTTCACAACTTTTGAGCTCAATGCTTTTCAATTGCCTTTCAATTTCGACGTTGCCATGAAAGGTCTTCCCAAAATCATAGGAATCTCTTCATCATTGTCCACATCCATGACAATAAAATCAACTAAGAACTCAAGCTGCTCCACTCACACAATAACATCCTCCACCATACCAATTGGTTTTGCCATGGATCCATCTGCTATCGTCACAATAACACTAGATGGTTTCAACACTAGTCCTCTGAACTTTGTTAAGAAATACTTGGGTAATATATTAATGCTAGCTCCAGAGTCTATCATGGCTTCCCCTACATCACACTCATTCAGAACACATGAGATTGTTGAACATCCTGGATCTTCCACTTTAGGTGGATGCTTCATCTTTTGAGGTTGAACTACAAACTCCTCTTCTTCTTCAGTGAATTCAACTCCTTCCTTTTTTGGCTCAATAACGTCTTCTTCAAGATCCTCTTCTTCATCAGTGAGTTCAATTTCATCTTCACTGCTTCCTTTCTCATTGACTTCATTAGCACTCATCATCTCCTCCTTTCCTTTTTCATTGTTTTCAAAATCAGTTGGCTCCCCTTCTGCCTTCCTTTTATGGCTTGTAAGAATATCTTTGCACTCATCCTTAGAGTTAACATCATTATTAGCCCTAAACTGATTCTTCTCGGTGGTTTCTATCGTTTTAGACAGCTGGCCAATCTGCGACTCCGATGATATGAAGCTGGCCTGGTTACTATTTAGGTGACACTCATAGACTTTGAAGAATTTATCAAATCTATGACTAAGGTCTCTGACTGTCTTAGTCAAGTTGCTCACTTGCTGCCATAAAGGTGATGGTTGTTGCTGCCGAAAGCCTCCTATAGGTCCAGACGAATTGTTCTGATTTTTCCCTACACTAGGGTGGTTCTTCCAACCTTGGCTGGAGCTACCTTGGTTGAAAGCACCTTGCTTGTACTGAAACTGGGCTCCAATGTAGTTAACATCCTGCTGCAACTCCTCAGGGAAAGCACATTGACCATTGATATGGTCGCCACCACATAAATTGCAAAGTTGTTGAGTCTGGGAAACATTCCTTACCCCTATTGGAAATTCAGCGAGGATCTTTGTTAGCTTGTCCAATTTCTGGGTCAGGAGATGATTTTGGCCCGCCATTGCATCATTAGCAAGGAGATACAAAAGTCCTCCTTTCTGCGCGCCTCTCTCACTATGTACCACTTTACTCATGGCCATCCTCTCGATCAATTCATATGCCTCATCTTCAGTCTTGGTATTTATGTTGCCTCCAGCGGAAGCATCTAACATCATTTTAGACTGAGTATGAAGGCCTCCAAGGAAGGCAAGTAAGTACGAAGTCTTATCAAGTCATTGGACAGGAGTCTTTCTTAACAAGCCTTTAAATTTGTCCCATGCTTGACCCAGAGTTTCCTCCATTCCTTGTTTGAATGAAGAGATCTCCAACTTCCCTTGATTAATCTTGGTTGGCGGGAAGAATTTGTTCACAAATTTTGTTGCCAATGCATCCCAGTGTCTGAATGTACCTTCCTCGAACGAATGCAACCACGCTTTGGCGTTTCCTCCAAGAGAGAAAGGAAACAGATTGAGTCTAACCCTGTCGTCAGAGACTCCATTTATCTTCACGGTGTTCCAAATCTCGCTAAAAGTGGTTAATTGATCATATGGATTTTCATTTAACATTTCGTGAAACTGATTACTCTGAACAAGCTTAATAAGAGCAGGGTTCATAACCATATTGGTTGCATTGTCTGCAGGCAAAGCTATGTTGTTAAAGTTCATAGGACCCACTATGTTGGATGCGTCTCCAAGTGTGCGCCTAGGAGGAGGTTGGTCTGCCATCTCCTCAATATTCTGTGCAGAGGTCTCAAATAAAGAGTTCAAAAGTTCTTCAAGAGAAGGAAAGTTTTCACTTGCAGGGCGTCTAACTTTCCTCCTTCTTCTTTCTAAGAGTCCTTCCAAGAGAGGTTGCTGGTCTTTTCTGCTTTTAGTGTGTATTGTTTCCTGCATACACAAGAAACACACCCTCAAAGCACTTTTACAGAAAATAAAACAAAACAGAATAAAAACAAATAATTACAAACAAGTCAAATGTCAATCAATTCACACTACTAAAAATAACTTCAAGTCCCCGGCAACGGCGCCAAAAACTTGTTCACTCACTGGCAAGTGTACCAGATCGTTCAAGTAATATAATCGTAAAGCCCGATATCGTTCTTCCCAAGAGACTCGAAAGGCCTTATCATTCGTGTGAATCAAAATCGTAAGACTTGTATAGAAAAATTAATTGTTGTGAATGAAACGACAGAAAATAAACATGCAATGTATTTGATTCAATTGACGAAAAAGACTATGGATGAATGGAGTTGTTGGGGGTTGACAATTTCATCTTATT
>NW_014542189.1:257472-269911 GCF_000741045.1 Vigna radiata var. radiata
TAAATAAACAAGAGTTTCAATAAAAGAGAGTTTCAAAAGATTACATTGTTTCCCCCAACAACAAAAGGGTTTAGTTCACCATTGTCATGGTGAACTTAGATGAAATTAATGGAAGAATGGAAAAGCAAACCCTAGATAAGATGAAAAGGAGCCTAAGCATCCAAGAGATCCTCTTCAGAAAGTGAAAATTAGGTCTGGCCGCCCTCTTCTGTCAAAGGAATGAGAATGAAATCGTAACTAGGCTATTTATAGCTGAGGAGCGTCACAGAAAACAGGCCCAGGCCCAACGGACAACCGCCCAGCGGCACACTTATGCCGCCCGATGGTTTGCCCCTAATCACGCCACCACCTGGTAGCAGGGGGCCACCGCCCGGCGGTTTGCCTCTAATCGCAAATCCGCCCAGCGTCCACGCTAGGTGCCTCCTCCTCGCTCTGGACCGCCCAGCGGTGCAATTTTGCCGTCGGGCGGTTCGTAGACTCTTCTTTTCTTCAATTTTATTCTTCTGTCTTGAGTCTAAGACCTTCATCTTCAGTCCCCATCTTCACTTTCATCAAAATAGCTTCAAAACAATGCAAATCAAGCATAATATCGCAAAAAACAGCTTTTTACTCTCGACTGACTCATTATTGGGTTTTACTTTATTCTAAGCTCATTCTAAGTCTTAAAGGGTCTAATTTGGTCTAAAATGTCACATGAAAATAACTGTTTCTCAACTGTTATCAGTATGTCATATGATCAAGGCCATGCTTGGAAAGCCCTTACTTAGCCAAAGTTTTCCCAAAGAATTTTAAATGATATACCCTTTTTGAACCTTGGCCTTAAATAGTATGAAAACCCTTGTTTGAATTGATTTACCTTGAGTTGGGTTGAGAATAATTGTATGTGTTGAAAAGGTTCAAGTTTGGGGTTGTATGGGGAAAGTAAAAGGCAAAAGAAAAAGAAAAACATTGAGTTCAAAAGCTGAAAAAGAAAAATGCATAAGAAAAGAAAAGAATAAAAGAAAAAGCATGAAAAGTGAACTCAATGTAAAAAGGAAAAAGGGAAGAAGTTGGGAATGAATGAGATTGGTTAGAAAGATAGTATTCTTTAACTTTAAATGATAATTTAAACTCTCTTAACTCAGATTTTGTATTCTAGAAAAACCATTTTTTCTTGATAGCCCAGCTACATTACAAGCCTTGGAAAAAAGTCCTTGTGATGACATTTGCATGTGAAGATTTTGATTGTTTTAGATGAATGNCAATATTGNTTTATGTGACNTGNGAANAGTAGAGAGTAGAGTGACCTCCTAAACACTTGAGAGATTGAGTAAAACACTTGCTTGGTGAGAATTGTTAAATCCATGTTTACATCTATGCTTAGTTGATTGATCATTCATGAACAAAACATCTGTTGGAAAAAGATTGATTATGTGAACTGAATTGGATTGAAAGCATTCATGCATCTTTATAGGATTCCGCTGAAATCTGAATTGTATAATAACTTGTTGTGAGAAAAAGGAATTTTGAAAAGTGTTGAATTGTTTGATGAAGGAGTGGAAAGCCAATTTTGTCTTGCTTGCTTGAGGACAAGCAAAGTTCTAAGTTTGAGGTTGTGATAACGGTCAAAAAACCGTTATTTTCATACTTTAATTTGATATCAAAACACACCCTTTATGGCTTAGAATAAGCTTAAAATCAAGTAAAACACTTAGTTGAGTCTTGTGAGAGTCAAAAGTTGGTTTTAGAGATATTATGCTATTTTTTACATTGTTTTGCAGTGTTTTAAGGTGAATTAAAGATGGAAGTAAAGTTAGGTGGACTTAGACCCGTGAAAGAGGAAGAAAAATGATGAAAAGAATGGTCAAGTGAGCCGCTGAGCGCCAGAATGGACTGCTGAGCGCTCAGAGCGATTAGAGGGAAACCGCTCAGCGGCAAAACTAACCGTTGAGCGGTAAAAGTGGCAAGAGGGAAACCATTGAGCGGTGAACTTAGGCGCCTAAGCGGTTGTCTGTTTTTATTAGCTAGATTCTATAATCTTTCTGTTATGTTTTTGGGCTTATATATAACCCCAGTGCGAATTAAAACATATTCTTTTGGCAGAGAAAAACGTCTATAGCTATTCCACACACCTTGGAGGAGGATCCTTGGATGCTTAGGCTCCAATCTACGAAGTTTAGGGTTATTTCTTCCATTCTTTCATTATTTTCATCTAGTTTCACCATGATTATGGTGAACTAAACCCTTTGTTGATGGGGAACAATGTAATCTTTTGAAACTCTCATTTATCCAAATTCTTATTTATTTCATATGCTTGTCATATACTTGTTTATCAATTGTTGGGTTCTCATCTATGCTTAATTCTTTTATTGTTTAACTCATTCAGTAAAAGTGGTTTGTCTTTATTGATGCGAGAACGTACGGTAATGTCATGAACTGGTGAGAAATTCCTTGATTATGCTAATACCGCCTAGGGATAGGGGTAGGACGATCAATTGTATTTTGCTTTTGTTCACATTGCATTATTAGTTACTAGGGGAGGCTAGGGATAGCAAGCCGGTAATTAATAATAGGATCTTTTCACCAAGGGATTGGGTTAAGGGTAGGCTAGAAAGTTTGCATGGCAATTGGATAAATAAGTGAAGTAAATAAGAAAAGTAGATATATGAGAGTGGATAAGATGAAATTGTAAACCCCAACAACACCATTCATCCATAGTTTTTCCTTGCCAATTGAATCATTTGCATTTGCATGTTTAGTTTTTTGTTCTTTGCATTCAACACTTAAATTTAATTCTTTTCTCAAGTCTTAAGCGATTGGGTTACACGAAAGATTAGGCCTTTGAGTACTTTGGGAAGAACGATATTGGGTTTACCAATTATATTACTTGATAACAATCTGGTACACTTGTTAGGGGCTTAACAATTGCTTGATCACATATCTGCACATTGAGGTGTCTTCTGGTTGATCAAGATTCGTATTGGCATCCGTGGTGATTGTTGTTGGTACCTGTTGTGATTACAGGGGATAGACTCGTGGAGTCTGGCTCACTTTGAGGACTGTTCAAAGTGGTTTTGCAGATTGTAGAAGAGGGGACATCTTGCTGCAAGTCTTGCTGTGTTGTTTTGACTATATTTTGGTTAGAGGGTTTTGACTATATTTTGGTTAGAGGGTTAGAGAGGAGATTTATATTTTTGACATGGAGGTCTTCTATAAATTCCTTGCTGTAAAAACCTTGACCATTATATTTTCCACAGTAAAAAATCAACAAAGGTAAAATGGATATTTCTTCTTTCAGGCAAGGCATGGAGGAAACCATGGGTGAAGCGTGGGACAGATTTAGAAGCTTGCTAACAAAGACGCATGTGCATGGTTTTGAAGATACAAATGTAGTTCTCATGTTCCTTGGAGGTCTTAGTACACAGTCAAAGCTTATGCTAGATGCTTCAACTGGAGGAAATATCAATAGAAAGACCATAGAGGAAGCCTATGAATTGAAAGAAAGCATGGCAGTTAATGAGAATGAAACTCATAGTGAAAAGGGCGTGCTAGTTCAATAGATGGGAGTTCTTCAATTACCCTCTCAAGATGCTTTGCCTGCACAAAATAAACTGATAACTCAACAATTGGAGAACCTGACAAGGACTCTTGCTCAATTGCCTAAAGAGTTAAAGAATGTTTCGCAGGTACAACAACTTTGTGATCTTTGTGGTGGTGACCATATTAATGGTCAATGTGCTTTTCCAGAGGAGGCCCAAGAAGAAGCAAATTATATGGGCAATCAATTCCAATACCGCCAGGGTAATTTCAATCAAGGTAATTACAATCAAGGTTGGAAAAATCACCCAAGCATTGGACAAAGTCAGAATAATCAAACTGAAGGCCAATTTAATCGTCCACAACAGCCACCACTATGGCAACAGGTATCTGCGTTGACTGGAAAAGATAGCAGCTTTGATGAGAAGTTTGACAAATTTTTGAAGGTGCGTGAATCTACAGTCAAGGGCTTTGAGGCTACTTTCAGAAGTTTGGAGATGCAAATTGGTTAACTAGCTCAAAAGGTGGAGTTCACGGAGAAAAATCAATTTGGGGCTAATACTGAGGTTAACCCTAAAGAAGATTGTAAGGTTGTTGTGAGTGTGGTTGAGGAAAGAGTGGTAAAAGAAAGTGTTGAGTTAGAAAAAAAAGAGGAAAAAGAAGAAGTATGTGAGGGAGAGATTGAAGAAGAAGAAGAGAAGAGGAGAGTAAAAAAATTACAAAAAGAGGAAAAAATTGAGAAAGATGAGAGAGTTAGTCCTTACCCAAAGGAAAAAGAGAAAGAAGAGAGTAAGTGTGAGCATTTTAGAGAAATCTTCAATCAAATGGAGATTACTATATCGTTGACTGAAGCACTTCAACAAATTCCTGTTTATGCAAGGCGTATAAAGCAATACCTTAGAGAAAAGATAGATTCTGAGGAGAAAGCTACTGAAGAACAGGAAGGTTGCAGTGACACTTTGAAGAAGAAACACCCTCCAAAAATGAAGGATCCAGGAAGTTTTGCAATACCTTGTGCAATTGGGAGTGTGAAGATAGGGAAAGCTTTACTTGATTTAGGGTCAAGTATTAACCTAATGCCCCTATCTATGCTAAAGAGGATTGGTGGTCTTACTTTGAAGCCAACAAAGATTCCATTGTTCATGGTGGATGGATCATCAAAGAAACCCTATGGTGTGGTGGAGGACGTTGTGATTCGCATTGAAAGGCTTGAATTCCTGGTTAATTTTGTGGTGATAGAGATGAAGGAAGATGATCAGATCCCGATCATCAAAGAAACTTACTTTCACTACTTTAAAATCACATACCTTTACTTGGAAACATAAATCAAGACAATAATCAATTACATGCCTTAATACTCATTCAAATATAATTCAAATTGTATCCAAAACTTCATTTAGATCAAACTAAGGCAAAGAAGTAAAGAGTAAACTAAAACATGGACCAGTCGCTCAACGCACCCACTCGTTGAGCAACCTTAGAGATATTCCGCTTAGCAACTCTACTCGTTGTGCGAATAAAGCTCCCAGTGGTACCAGACCCCGAACTCATGCTCAGCGACAAGACTAGCTAAGCGAAACCCACCAGACAGTGGACCAGACCCTCATCTCACTTGCTCGGCTCACTGATTCGCTAATCGAATTAAATTGACAATTTGCCCAAACCTCAACCACTCGCTTAGCATACCCTCTCGTTGTGTGAGTCCTCAAACAGAGGATCAGTCTCCATGACCATTCGTTGAGCGACTCTACTTGCTTAGCGAGTCTGCATAATCTGCAGCACCAAAAACTGCAGAATTATGCACCCTACCCCCAAATTGACCAATTCCAATGACTTTACCCAACTTCTAATCCTCCTAAATTGTGTTGTATTCCTAATTATACTTGACTAAGTGATAACGGTTGAAAAACAGTTATTTTCATATGTCAATTTAGACCAAATTACACCCTTTAAGACTTAGAACGAGCTTAGAATCAAGTAAAACTCAATAAATGATTCAATCGAGAGTCAAAAGCTGTTTTTAGCGATATTATGCTTGTTTTGCATTGTTTTGTAGTGATTTTGATGAAAGTGAAGATTGGGGTTGAAGATGAAGGTCTTAGACTCAAGATAGAGGAAGAAAATATAAGAAAAGAAGAGTCAAGAAACCGCCCGGCGGCAAAATTCACCATTGGGCGGTCCAAGATAAGGAGAAGGCACCTGGCGTGGGCGCTAGGCGGATTTGAGATTAGAGGCAAACCGTCGGCCGGTGGCCCCCTAACGCCGGGCGGTGGCGCGATTATGGGCAAACTGCCGGGCAGCATAAATGTGTCGTCGGACGGTTGTCCGTTGGGCCTGGGCCTATTTTCTATGACGCTCCTCAGCTATAAATAGCCCTGTTGCGATTTCATTCTCATTCTTTTGACAGAAGAGGGCGGCCAGACCTAATTTTCACTCTTTGAAGAGGATCTCTTGGATGCTTGGGCTCCTTTTCATCTTATCTAGGGTTTGCTTTTCCATTCTTCCATTATTTTCATCAAAGTTCACCATGACAATGGTGAACTAAACCCTTTTGTTGTTGGGGGAAACAATGTAATCTTTTGAAACTCTCTTTTATTGAAACTCTTGTTCATTTATATGATTCTTAATATGCTCTGATTATCAATTGTTGGGTTCTCATCTACGCTTAATGCTTTTGTCGTTTAACTCATTCGATAACTGTTGATTATCTTTATTGATATGGGAACGTACAATAATGTCATGAACTGGTGAGAAATTCCTTGATTAAGCAATACCAACCTAGGAATAGGGGGTAGGACGATCAATTGTTTTTGCTTTTGTTCTTAATGCATTGCTAATCGCTAGGGGAGGCTAGGGATAGCAAGCCGATAATTAGTAATAGGCTCTTCTCGGTGAGGGATCGGGTTAAGGGTAGGCCAAGAAAGTTTCCATAACAATTAGATAATCAAGCACATTAAACAAGAGGAGTACATAAGAGAGAGCGGATTAGATGAAATTGTCAACCCCCAACAACTCTATTCATCCATAGTCTTTTTCGTCAATCAAATCAACCACATTGCATGTTTATTTTATGTCTTTGCATTCACAACAATTAATTCTTTCTTTACAAGTCTTACGATTTTGATTCACACGAACGATAAACGCTTTTCGAGTCTCTTGGGAAGAACGATATCGGGTATTTATAAACTTTTCTAACCAGTGAGTCAACACTAAGTATTTATAAACTTTTCTAACCTCCTTCTAAAGTGTTTGCTACCCAATTCACACTTCAAAATTCACTAATCATCAACCTATGGACCCAAATCACATTATCACTTTTGTCACAGTTCTAAGCAACTTAAGGGCTCTGACAAGTCCCAAATGACTTGTCCAAGCCATCCTAACCGACCAATTGGTCATCTAACACCTATTTCACATTTTCACTACTCCACTTCCTCAAAACTAACTTTAAACCTTGGCAAATCTGACTTTCTTCCCAACTAACCAATCCAAACACAATTACTAACATTCTATACAACCCTTAACATATCATGCATCATCCAATTCAGTTTATTTTCACAGTTCATCAAATGCATACTCCAAAACAGTCCAATCACATAATAAATTTCCTCTAAAACCTAAGTTTAGTTTGAACAACAAGATAAACTAGAATTATCACACATACATAGCAAATTACTAAATTAAAGTGAAACTCTAGTTTCCCTTACCTCGACTGAACTTTGCACACCTCACAGAAACCCCGATAAATTCTTGCACCGCAAGGAAACTCTAGAAACCCTACAAATCATCGATTGATGATAGGAAACCAACTGATAAGTTGTCGTTGAAGCTATCAAATTAATACTACTTTTCAAGGAAACTTCAGTATTGCCTAGTAGTATTTAAGAAAGTAGATAGGGCTAAAGTAACCCTAAGTCGTCTCCCAACGAACACGGAATTGCTTTCGAATATCTGAAACTTATGAATGTTATGCAATGCTTAAGAACAAAAGTGAGGATGTTTAAAGGTTGTTGTAAAACAAATAGAAAACTTAAAAACAATTATGAAGAAATAGACTATTCCACTGCTTTTCCAAATAGATTCATCATCGGTTATTCACAGATCATTGTTCAGTTGATTATTGTTTAAGTTTCAAATTAATTAAAGTACACTCTTAATTAATTTGAGGGCGATCATGCAGTTAATCAAAGTAAGTTCTCAATCAAATGCAAGACCTTTTTAGATTATTCACAATGAATTCAACCAAAGTACATTCTCAATCAAATTTATTATGTTTAATCATATCTATTCTTAAATCTCCTAACCAAATTAAAACTTAATCAATCAAAGTAAATTCTCAATTGATTATAGCTGAATTTATTACTACCAACCAAAGTACATTCTCAATNGATANTAAAAACCATTTAATCATATGAAAGTTCCTAAATTNAATCAAAGTAGATTCTCAATTAAACCTAGAAACCCTAAAACTCATATAATTAATATGCATGTAGATTCAAACACATTTTGATGCAAAAATCTTTGTTTCTAATATGATAGAGAGATGAAAGACATAGAGAGAGAACAACTTAAATCAATAATCAAAATAAACAATTGNNTTAATTCACTTAACCTCAGAATCCATAATGAAATTACAGCAGAATCACCCTAGATGCTTAGCTCTCCATGAATGGAGTAGAATACATGATGAAATAAAAGAGAGGAGTGGTGGATGATTGAATGAAGCTCCCTTGGGTCTCTATATACAGGCTTGATTGGGCTTGGACTCTGAATATTCAGTTGACAGAATCTTTTATCTCATATCTTCCAAATAACTAAAAGATTTAGATAATTATAACATTATTTGGAAAATATTTTATGTTGATATTCCCAAATTAAATTAATTCAACAATTGAATTTTATCTTATAGTTTTTCTGACTTTCCAAAATTACACAAATTCCCTGAATTTTCTATATCTGCACTTTAGCCCCTCCAAAATTCTTAAAAATTGCAACAGAACCCCTAACTTGACCAGACCTTGATTGTTTGATTATCTTTGACTAGTGAGATCGCGCCCAATGAGAGCGCGCCACGTGGCAGCGCCTTTTTCCTCCCAAATTAGGCTTTGTAATTGGCAGATTAGGGGAAACTCCCTGCGCCCCTGTTGCGAATTAGGCGTAGCAAGATGCTGCTTCACAAAGAAAGAAGAAGATGCACGAGAGAGTGATGCCTCTAGGTTGCGGCAGTCGCGATTTGGGTCTGCTCTTGCTTCTTCTTGCAGGTCTGATTGTGGTTTGTTGAGTTGTGCAGGTGGTGGCCTGATGAAGGTTGATGCGAGATGGAGAAGAGGTAATGGTCGCGGCAACTTGGGTGTTGATGATGGTGGTTCTGCAACGCAAATCTGCGTTTCTCGTTCGCAAGAATTAAGTGTGTGTTGTAATGAAGGAAATTGTGATTTTCGATTCATGGTGTTGTGCGATGATGATGTGCGATTAAGAAGATGAAGGCGCGAGAATATGGTGGTGTGATTGGGTTTTTGTAGGTGTGTGACTTTGCTGGAGAAGATGAATGAAGATGGTGGCATCAATCGGAGTGAAGACTTCCGTGAATGGAGAAGGTGGCCGGCTGCTGGCGCGATTTAGGGATCGTCAAGGCGCTCTGAATTTTGTTTCGCGATTGTTGGGTTCTCTGTTTGCTGGGTGTTGGTCTGGTTTTGATTGCACGACCTAGAAATCAAAATTGATGGTGGCGGTGATGGTGTGCGACGGTGGCCTAACTGTTGACGTTGGCGGCTAGGATTAGGGTTTCTGGAAAAGGGTTGAGGGAGATGATGACGTTGAAGGGGTGGTGATGTGGCAGCAAGTCACTGGCTGAATTTGTGTACGATGGATTGGCGACACGTGGCAACATGTGAAGGAATATGGCTTAATTAGTGGTAGGAGAGTTACGAATAGGAAACTTAGGGGGTGTAGGAGAAAAGGCTTAGTGTTTGGGCTTGCTTGTTGGCCTATTTCAGAATTAGGAGTGTATATTGTAAAAACAAGGGTTTATTCAGCTCTTTTTATTGAATAAACCAATTCCCTTTTCTAAAATTCTGATTTAGGGCCTTGAATTGTAATTTAGACCAATAAAGCTTATATTTCAGCTGCACAAATAAACATTAGAACATCCAAGAATAATTTATGTGTTAAAACTCACTTTTTACGCCTCTTTAATTTCCAAACCCATCAATTGCACTTGACACATATTCACTTTAAATCAATCATTTAAACACAAATTTCTCATCAAAATTTTGAATTTTAAACCATAAATATGGACATAAATATGCATTCATCACACTCCCACACTTATCCTTTTGCACTCCTGGGAAAAATTGATTAATTCCAAAACTTTGTTCTTAGTCATTTTATTCCATATTTGCATTTGAATCAAAAGAATGAACAGCACTGGATATAGATCAATCATATAGACATCACTTTGTCATGGACATGCAAATGAGATCACTTTATTCTTCACACAAGAGTTAAACTTTTTGAATTCCCAAGAAAATCAAATATGAAAGATAACACTCAAGTCAAATTGTATCTATTTCTCTCCAAATCTTTCAAGTGTTTTTGGCTTGTGTTTACACTCAAAATACCCATGTAAGTAGACACTCTTGGTATTTAGCAAGACTCTAACATTCACACACTTTAGAAAACATACAATTATTGATCATGAGGGCTTTTTAAAGGTTATATTGAGGCCAAGGCAAAGGTAGGAAATTTTTTTGGAATTTTTGGTTTTTGAAATTGATATAGAAAGAGCAATGGCATTTGATTTCAAAAACAACTTTATTTTTTTCTTTCTAGGAAGACTTTTTTCTTTTTTATTTTTCTCTATTCTTTTCAAACTTTTAACTTTTTATCTTCTTTTTTGCCTTCCTTTTTTTTTTGTGGTGAGACACTCCCCCACACACTTATTCATCACTTTACTTATAACACAATCCATTACTTCTTCTTCTTTCCCAAGGTGAGGAACATGTGATTTTTCTTCATTTTTTTTTCATTTGACAATTACTGGAAACAAGAAAAATAGTCTTAAGGCTCAAAGGGGTTTTCAATGGATTAATGTTAAGGTAAGTTTATTTGGCCAAGTAGCTAAAACAAGAAATTCCTCAATCATATCAAATCATGCATATTCACCTCAGTTGCACAACACAGAATCAAGCTAAATATTAAAGTATCATCAAAGCATGGGCAAATCACTCAAGAAAAATAGGTATGGCACATGATGGTTCATCCTCATCATTAGGCTCAAAACACACATGGTTCAAATTTCTTTCACAAAAGATTTAATTAAGAAATTCTCAAGTCAACTCAATCAGCAAATCATAAAAGCAATCCACTCATATCAACATGACTTTCTTCTATATATGATCATCCCAGTTACTGATTCAAACTCTCAAATCCATTGCAAATATTTATTAAAGAAAGAAAAGAAGAAAAAAAACGAAATAGGGAACAAATCAAATTGTTTCCCCACACCCGTACACTTAAATTATGCATATTCCTCAATGTATGCCTTATATATAGAATGCACAGAAAAAGTATGAGGGAACTTACCTCCTTCATGGTGGAAGGAATGCTAGGAGGACTTCATCGGAAAAGTCATCCTGGATGGGAATGTTAACTCTTCCCTTCTCAATCCTACTAAGATGGTCAACTACTAAGTTGTGTGCCCCACTTCTGTCTTGAATAGGAGACAACTTGTCCTTCTTGTCCTTGACCATTGTGATTCCATCTTTCTTGGGAACCACATGTATAGGACCCACCCAAATGCTGTCAAAATTGTGATATATAATACCTGTTTGTAGCAGCTTGGTGTCCTTTTTCTTTACAACCCCCATCAGTTGAGGATTAAGTCTTCCTTGGGGTTGTCTCACTAGTTTAGCATCCTCCTCCAAAAGTATTCTATGCATGCAAAAAGAAGGGCTAATGCCAGTAATATCTGCTAAAGTTCAGCCTATCGCTTCCTTGTGGTCTTTGATAACCTGTAATAGTTGTTTTTCCTGCTCATCATTAAGCAATGCAGATATAATAACAGAGAGTTTCTCATCCCTCTCAAGATAAGCATGTTTCAAATGGGATGGTAAAGTTTTCAACTCCAAAAAGGGTAGATGTACCACATATGGCAATATCTTACTGCCAAAGGTAATTTCAACCACCTCAACATCGCACTCGGACGTCATAGAGGTATCATCTATTGAAACCGCGTCCTCATTATCACCTGTTTTACAATCTCCTTTATCGTCCAAAATTAGGCACGATATTTTTGAAAAAGAAAAGTCCAAAGATGGAAAAATGTATGAGGAACTAAAAGAAACATCGTTTACAGCATCACTTGATAAGTCAATACAAAACAATGAATGATCTTTAGTCGGATGCTTCCTAGATTCCAACACGTTGAAGTGTACTTTCTCGTCTCCTATCTCCATTGTCAGTGATCCTGCATGCACATCTATCTTGGTTCGTGTTGTCATCATGAAGGATCTTCCTAAGATAATAGTTGTTGGACTGATTGCTTCATCATCCTTCATGTCCAAGATATAGAAATCTGCAGGAAAAATTAACTTGTCTACTCGGACAAGCACGTCCTCAAGCACACCTGCAGGGTTAACTGTACTACGGTTGGTGTTGACTCACTGGCAAGTGTACCAGATTGTGCAAGTAATATAATCGGTAAAGCCCGATATCGTTCTTCCCAAGAGACTCGAAAGGCCTTATCGTTCGTGTGAATTAAAATCGTAAGACTTGTAAAGAAAGAATTAATTGTTGTGAATGCAAAGATAGAAAATAAACATGCAATGTGGTTGATTCAATTGACAAAAAAGACTATGGATGAATGGAGTTGTTGGGGGTTGACAATTTCATCTTATTCGCTCCCTCTTATCTACTCCTCTTG
>NW_014542189.1:271231-274643 GCF_000741045.1 Vigna radiata var. radiata
TAATTAAAGGTACTGCCTTTGGCAGGCGCGGTAGGGTGCTAATACCTTCCTTACGTGTAACCGATTCCCGAACTTAAAATCTCTTTTTTTTTCGTAGACCATGCTTTTATTTGAGGGTTTTTCCATTTTTTTCCATAATAAATTATGGTGGCGACTCCAAAATATTTTTTAAACCCGTGTGTTTTTTCGGTTCGCCGTCCCGTCGCGATCCCGGTTGCGACAGCTGGCGACTCCACTGGGGAGTGCATAGAGAATCAGGCCTTATTAATTAAGTGTTCAAAATTGATGTGGTTTTTCTTTTTTTTTTATTCTAGTTTTATTTTATTTTTTTTAGTTTTTCTTTTCTTTATTATATATGATTGTCTTTATTTATTCTTGTAATTCATTTATATGCTTTTATTCTCACTATTATTACTGTACATATCATGAGTGGGACCCTATACCCGGGTCTGAGTGTAACATAGAATTAGAGGGGTTGTGTAGCGGTGTCACGTCTGGACTAATTCTAGTTTGGCTATCGTGAAAGCCCCAGCCAGTTGCTGTTCTCTTTACATGCAATTTCACACCTAGTTGCGATCAACTGTTGTGGAAAAGCTGTGAAAAGGACCATAGCTCTGGTGGCCTTGATCTTAGGTTTAGGGAGCCATCCTCGTGAGATTCCACATACATTTCTTAAACATAAAAACATTAAACCTACTTTAGAGGAATAAAGCTTGTTGCCTGTTAATTATTCGGCATATATGTTTTCATGCATCCCATGCATTAGCAACTTTTTTTTTTCTACCAATACCAGCAGAAATCACAGTTTTTTTTATATCAAAAAAGGTTGGAACTTAACATGGAATCTAAAACCATGCAACATAGAAGAAGACCACACATTAGAGTTCCTAGCATGGACATGACGGGTTTGATCAGTTTAGGAAAACAAATGAAGACGATGAAGAGAGAAGCGTTTAGAAGGAAATATGGAAATCTACTCAGTCTAATGGAGGTGGATGTACCACCACTCGCTATCACTACCTTGTCCCAATATTATGATTCTCCAGTAAGGTGTTTTACATTTCAAGACTTCCAACTAGCACCGACTGTAGAAGAGTTCGAGCACATCTTGGGCCTACCGTTGGAAGGTACAATCCCCTACCAGCACCTAGAGCATCACGCTTCCGNTGCTACTATCGCTGCTATCATGAGATTGCCCCCTAGAGAATTAGAGGATAAATTGGTAACAAGAAATCAGGTGAGAGGACTCCCTCGAGAGTATTTGGAGCAATACCTTCATCACTTGGCTGACAGCGAAGAATGGGAAACCTTCATGGACGTGTTTGCCCTTACCTTATATGGCATCATGTTGTTTCCCAAGATTGAGGATTTTGTGGATTACAGAGCAATGGATGTCTTTGTGGCAAAGAAGACGAGAGCGGAAAATCCCGTCACTGCAGTCCTTGCTGATGTCTATGGGACAATGAGTTTCTGCCATGAAAGGAAAGGACAAAAGATCATTTGTTGTTTGCCGGCATTATATCAGTGGTTGACTTCTCGCGTGTTCAAGAGAACGGTGGACCATAGCGTAGGGGCAGAGGATTGGGCCCATTTCTTCGCTGGTCTAAATGGAGGAAAGATAAAGTGGCGTCTTTCTTGGCTTAGGGGCAGGTGNTTCATCCATTATTGTGGTAATTTCCCCAANATTCCACTCATTGGAGCTCNGTGTTGTATCAATTACAATCCTACTTTGATTCAAAGGCAGTTTGGGCATCCCATGAGAGGGGCACCATCATCCGATTATCTCATTCCACTTTTCATTTATTATGAAGATGGAGGTTTCATTGAAAAACTAAGGGAGATCAGAGGAGCCTGGAGAAACGCCGTGCGATTCGAAGCAGATGAAAGGACAGGAGTGATAAACCAAGAAGTCAGTTATCACAATTGGATCACGCAAAGGGTAAACGACATTAGATTGCCATTCAAGTCCATCACAGGTCAGCTAGAAGATGAAAGGATATATCTAAATGAAGAGTCTTATAAAGTAAGACAATTGGAGGGAGAAATAGAAGAACTAAAAAATCAGAATGCTAAGTTAATAAGGGAGCTGCGAAATGCTCACAACGATGTTGTAGATTTGAGGGCAGGAAAAGAAGAAGTGACNTGGGCATATGAGGAGGTTCTCAGGAAACAAAGCATCGAAAGAGATTATACACTTCGAATAAAGCAAGATCTTGCAGCCGCCAGCACGGAGTTAGCCTTGAGGGTCAAAGAAAGAAATACGGCACTAGAGGCTGAGGAACACTGGAGGTATCTTTATGAAGAGACCAAGAGAGATAGACAAGAAGCCTCAAAAAGACTGAGGGAAGCCCAGATTCGAGTCAAAGAAACAGAGGGACAAATGAAAAGGATGGCAATGTCATTTGAGGTAGAGCTAGATCAGGAGCGTAAAGAGGCGGAAGAAAGGCGACAGGCTGTGGTGAAGCAGATGGAGAGTTGTATTGCTAAACAAGCAAGATTGATAGAAGTAGAAGAGAGAAATCAAGCTATGATGAGGCAGATGGAGAGTCATATTCAGAATCAAGAGCAGACCGTGGAACACTGGAAGGGGAATTTCTCCCAACTAGCCGCCCTTGCCAATGGAGCTATCAAAGATATCCCCAAGATGGTATCTGAGGCTGAAATAATGACACATTTTTGTAACCCACCTGAAGAAGTCACTTTTTTTATTAGTTATTGTAAACAGTTAGTGGGTGAGATGAAGACTTTCATCGCCCGAGCTAGGAACTGATATTTTTCATAACTGGTACTTTTTTTTTTCTTTCAGTTTAAATAAGGTCTGGATTTGTTTGCGATGGAATCAGGCTGTGTTAATTTCTCTTACCATGATATCAAGAAACTGTGATTTCTGCCTTTTCTTCCAAACATGCATCATTTCTGCATTTTCGCATAATTCGCTTTTCGTCTAATCTAGATTAATTAATAAAAAATAAAACAGTTTAAAGTCAAATAAAAAAACAACGGCGGGGCTTCCACGACATCCTTATAGGACTCGAGCAAACGCCAAAGCTATGGAGGAGTGGGAAGATGAACGTGAAACTGTGAAGGCCGATATTAGCCAATTAAAGGATCAAGTCGATCAAATTTTAGAAGCTTTGAAAGCCATGAGAACTGCAGGAGATACTTTGTCTGCAAGGACCGAAGATAATACTCACCCTCCAATACATAATGTTGTGGGCACACAATTCACGTTTCCAATGTATGGCTTACCACCAGGTTACACACCGCCCATTGGAGATCAGGCAGAGGAGCCTCCTGTTACACTTCCCATAACTAATAGCGTAATTCCCACAAGTACCCAAGGGCCTAGCCATGCAACTGAGGCAGGAACCATTGAAGTATCCAAGCCTCTCCACACCGTTATCGCACAAAA
>NW_014542190.1:0-1548 GCF_000741045.1 Vigna radiata var. radiata
AACTTAAATCAATAATCAAAATAAACAATTGCATTAAATCACTTAACCTCAGAATCCATAATGAAATTACAGCAGAATAGCCCTAGGAGTTTAGAAACACATGATGAAAGAGTGAAAGCAGTGGTGGATGAATGGATGAATGAATGGTGTCCTTTGTGTCTCCCTTGGGTCTCTTTATATAGGCTTGATTGGGCTTGGACTTTGAATATTCAGTTGATAGAATCTTTTATCTTATATCTTCCAAATAACTAAAAGATTTAGATAATTATAACATTATTTGGAAGATATTTTCTGTTGATATTTCCCAATTAAATTAATTCAACAACTGAATTTTATCTTTTAGTTTTTCTGACTTTCCATAATTGCAGATCAACTCTTGATAATTCCAATATTTACACTTCAGCCACTTTTTAATTCCTGAAATTGCAAGAAAGCCCCCAGTTGACCAGACCTTTGACCAGCGAAGACCTGTTTGACCAGCTTTGACTCCTGTAGACGTGGCCAATGAAAGGCAGCCACGTGTCCGCCCCTTCCCACCCAAATTAGGGTTTCAGATTAGGGGTAAAGCGATTTGGGGCTCCATTCTATCTTTCCCTGCGCCGCACAAACGGAAGAGAGGTTTCGCTCTCTGATCTTTACTATGCAGGTCCGGTGATGGAGGCATGGAGGAGAAGCTTGCGACGGCGTCTTTGTGTTGGGATTGATCTAGGTGATTTGGGGTTTTGGGTTGGTCTTTCTGAGTGCAGGTTCGAAGGAGAAGATTGCGTCGTCCCTGTGACGGTGATGATGGCGGCAATGGTGGTTTGAACATCGCAAATCGCAAGGCTTCTGTCGCGATTCTTGGTTAAGCGAGGAAGATGGTTCGAGTCTGAGATCTGTTTGCAGGAGCATGTTGATGGTGATGTCTTCACGGCGGCTTGCTGGAGACGAGAGAACGTGGTGGTGACGATGGTGGTTATGGAGGAAGCAAGGTGCGTAGGGAAAATGGTGATGGCCGTCGTTGATGGAGGATCTGTGGAAGAAGGTGGCTCAATGGCGATGCAAGACTGATGTTTCTATGGTGGTATTGGTGATGGTTTGATGATGGACGGCGCATAAGTCTTTTGCGAGGAGTATGGTGGCTGGTTCTGCAACGGTTTCTGCGGTGTTGGTGACTGCGAGGAAGAAGAGCGAGGGAGATGATACGAATCGCAGGTTTGTGGCGGCGATTTCTGGGTTTTCTTGGTACAGGTCCGGTGGCTTGCTGAGGAGATGGTGCGTCATTTACGGTGGCCGACGGCTAGGTCGAAGGTGGCGGCTAGGGTTTACGAAATTAGGGTTTCTGGAGAAGGTGGTGATGACGTGGCAAGTGGGCTGAGGTGGCATGTGCTGGTTGGTGCATCTGGTGTGCAGAGGATTTGGACATGTGGCGTGATCTGGTGAAATCTAGGGTAGGAGGAGTGTGTATAGGAAATTAGGGGTTACGGATATAAAAGGCTTAGTGTTTTGGGCTTGGTTGTTGGCCTGGTTTAGAAGAGAGGTGCATGTAGGGAAATCTGGGGGTGCAAG
>NW_014542190.1:2768-4726 GCF_000741045.1 Vigna radiata var. radiata
TATAGACCCCTAAATCTCTCTCTCAAACATTAAAACATACAATCACACACACACACACACTCACACATACAAATACAAAAACAAACACATACAAACACAAATAAAAATGTACACACTAACTCACTCCCAAACAAACACACACGCTTGCACACAAACACACACACAAACCGACATACACAGACATGGACACACACAAACATTCTGACAAACACATGTATTAAACACATAAACAGACACACATGCACAACCGTATAAACATATACACACTCACACCCACCCACCCACACATATTACGCACACAAAGACACATACACACAAACACTCTCAAAGACACAAACAAACACACCCACACTCAAACAAACACAAAAAAACATACACATACATAAACCCCCCATTCACACACACACAAACACATAGATACACGCACACATACACCTTAAAACATATATTACATACACAAACACACATATTACACTACAAACACACACACACAAACACATACACAAACACACGTAATTATACAAAAACAGACACAGACAGACTCTCACACACACATATTACCAAACAAACACACACATACACACTCTCACACAAACATGCACAAACAACACACAAACACACATTCAGACACACACACACACACAGCTACACAAACACATATATTACACACACGCACACACCCACACACATACAAACTTATACACCCACACATACCACCAACATAAACACATAAACACACACACACGCACACACAGACTCTCTCTCTCACACACACACAAAAACACATACACAAACACACGTAATTGTATAAACCCAAACACAGACACACCTACACACACATATTACCCACACAATTACCCACACAAATACATGTGTTTAATAAATGTGTTTATGTGTTTAATACATCACATACACAAACATATAGACACACACACACACACACTCTCTTTTTCTCTTTCTCTCTCTCTAAAACATTAAAACATACAATCTCACACAAACACACACACGCACACACACACTAACTCACGCCCAAAGAAACACACACAAACCGACACACACACACATGGACACCCACAAACGCAAAAACAAACAAACACTCTGACAAACACATGTATTAAACACATAAACATACACACGCACAACCTTATAAACATATACACTCTCACACCCACCCACACACACATATTACGCACACAAAGACACAAATACACAAACACTCCCAAACACACACACACTCAAACAAACACAAAAAAACACATACATACATAAACCTCCCATTCACACACATACGCACATAGATACACACACACAAACACATAGACACACACAATCTCTCTCTCTCTCTCTATCTCTCTCTCTCTCTCTCTATCTCTCTCTCAAACACGAAAACACACAATCACACTTACATTCACACACAAAAAACACATTATAGTGGTTATTGAGGGGTTTATAAGTGTTTTTAGTCGTTTTTAGTGGTTTTTAAGGGTTTATTGTGGTTATTGAGGGGTTTATAAGTCTTTTTAGTAGTTTTTAGTGGTTTTTAAGGCTTTATAGCGGGTTTATAGTGGTTTTTTAGGGGTTTATAAGTGTTTTTAGGCGTTTTTAGTGGTTTTGAAGGGTTTATAATGGTTTTTGAATGTTTATATGTGTTTTAAGCGGTTTTAGTCGTTTTTAAGAGTTTATATTGGTTTTTTAGGGGTTTAAAAGTGTTTCTAGTGGTTTTTGAGGGGTTTAAAAGTGTTTTGAGGGGATTTTAGGGTTTAATATTGGTTTTTTAGAGGTTTATAAGTGTTTTGAGGGTTTTTAGTTATTTTTAGCGGTATCTTTGGGCTTTTAGAGTATTTAAGGGGTATTTTTAGGTTTTTATGGTTTTTAAGGGGTATTTTTCTGTTTTTGGGGTTTTTAAGGGGTATTTTTTGGTTTTTATGGTTTTTAAGGGATATTTTTGGGTATTTTTG
>NW_014542190.1:5933-9060 GCF_000741045.1 Vigna radiata var. radiata
CTAAAAACCAATATAAACCCCTAAAAATCACTAAAACCCCCTCAAAATACTTATAGACCCCCTAAAAATCATTATAAACCCCTAAAAACCACTAAAAAACCCTCAAAACACTTATAAACCCCTAAAAACCCACTATAAACCCTTCAAAAACGACTATAAACCCTTCAAAACCACTACAAAACCTCTCAAAACACTTATAAACCCCTTAAAAACCACGATAAACCCCTAAAAACCAATAAAACCCCCGCAAAACACCTATAAACCCCTTAAAAGTGTGTATGGGCGAATATGTGTGTGTGTTTGTGTTTGTGGAGGTGTGTGTATGTGTTTGTCTGTGAGTGTGTGTGGATGCATGCGTGTATGTGTTCTTGTGTTTATGTCTGTGTGTGTGTGTGTGTGTGTTTGTGTGGGTAATATGTGTGTGTAGGTGTGTCTGTGTTTGGATTTATACAATTACGTGTGTTTGTGTATGTGTTTTTGTGTGTGTGTGTTTGAGAGTCTGTGTGTGTGTGTGTTTGTGTATGTATGAGTGTGTGTGTGTGTTTATCTGATTTTGTGTGTCATGTGTGTGTGTGTGTGTTTATGTGTTTATGTTGGTGGTATGTGTGGGGGTATAAGTTTGTATGTGTGTGGGTGTGTGCATGTGTGTAATATATGTGTTTGTGTAGGTGGGTGTGTGTGTGTCTGAATGTGTGTTTGTGTGTTGTTTGTGCATGTTTGTGTGAGAATGTGTATGTGTGTGTTTGTTTGGTAATATGTGTGTGTGAGAGTCTGTCTGTGTCTGTTTTTGTATAATTACGTTTGTTTGTGTATGTGTTTTTGTGTGTGTGTGTTTGTAGTTTAATATGTGTGTTTGTGTATGTAATATATTTGTTAAGGTGTGTGTGTGTGCGTGTATCTATTCTTATGTGTGTGTGAATGGGGGGTTTATGTATGTGTATGTTTTTTGTGTTTGTTTAAGTGTATGTGTGTTTGTTTGTGTCTTTGAGAGTGTTTGTGTGTATGTGTCTTTGTGTGCGTAATATGTGTGGGTGGGTGGGTGTTAGTGTGTATATGTTTATACGGTTGTGCGTGTGTGTCTGTTTATGTGTTTAATACATGTGTTTGTCAGAATGTTTGTGTGTTTTTGTGTTTGTGTGTGTCCATGTGTGTGTGTGTCGGTTTGTGTGTGTGTTTGTGTGGGTGCGTGTGTGTTTGTTTGGGCGTGAATTAGTGTGTGCATTTTTATTTGTGTTTGTATGTGTTTGTTTTTGTATTTGTATGTGTGTGTGTGTGATTTTATGTTTTAATGTTTGAGAGATAGAGAGAACGAGAAAAAGAGAGAGTGTGTGTGTCTATTGTTTGTGTATGTGAAGTGTGTATTTGTGTTTGCGTGTGTTTATGTGGGTGATATGTGTGTGTAGGTGAATGGAACTGTAAGTATAGGTTTGTGTATGTGTGTGTAATATATGTGTGCGTAATATCTGTGTGTGTTTGTTTGTATGTGTTTGTGGTGGTAGGTGTGTATGTGTTTGTGTGTGCATTCATGTGTGTATGTGTATGTGTGTTTGTGTGTGCATTCATGTGTGTATGTGTATGTGTGTTTGTGTGTGTGTGTGTGTTGTTGTATGTGAATGTGTGTTTGTGCTCTCTTGTTTGTGTGAGAGTGTGTCTGTGTTTGTGTGGGTAATATGCGTGTGTGTGGGTGTATCTGTGTTTATACAGTTACGAGTGTTTATGAATATGTTAGTGTAATATGTGTGTTTGTGTATGTATGAGTGTGTGTGTGTGTGTGTGTGTGCGTGTGTGTGATGTGTGTGTGTGTGATGTGTGTGTGTGTGTGTTTATGTGGGTGATATGTGTGTGTGGGTATAAGTTTGTTTGTGTGTGTGTGTAATATATGTGTTTGTGTGGGTGGGTGGGTTTGTGTGTTTGTGTGTGTGTATGTAATATGTGCGTGTGTGTGTCTATGTTTGTGTGTGTGTGTGTTTGTATGTGTGTCTATGTTTGTGTGTGTGTGTGTTTGTGTGTGTGTGTATGTATGCATGCGTGTTTGTGTTTGTGTGGGTAATATGTGTGTATGTGAGTGCGTATGTGTCTATGTTTATACAGTTACGTGTGTTTGTGTATGTGTTTTTGTGTGTGAGAGTGTGTGTGTGTGTGTGTGTTTGTTTGTGTGTGTACTTTGTGTGTTTGTGTATGTAATATATATGTGTTAATGTGTATATATGTGTGGATGGGTTTTTGTGTGTATACGTGTGTGTGTGTGTTTTTTTTTGTTTGTGAGTCTGTGTGTGTGTTTGTGATTGGGAGTGTTTGTATGTGAGTGTTTATGTGGGTGATATGTGTGTTTGGGCGAATAGGAGTGTGGGTATAAGTTTGTATGTGGGTGGGTGGGTGTGTGTAATATATGTGTGTTTGTGGAGGTGTGTGTGTTTGTGTTTGTGTGTTTATGTGTATGTGTGTGTGTGAATGTGTGTTTATGTGTGCATGTTTGTGTGTGTGTATGTGTGTGTGTGTGTTTGTGTGGGTAATATGTGTGTGTAAGTGTGTTTGTGTTTGTGTTTATACAGTTACGTGTGTTTGTGTATGTGTTTTTGTGTGTTTGTGTGTGTGAGAGTCTGTGTGTGTCTGTGTGTTTGTGTATGTATGAGTCTCTTTGTGTGTGTGTGTTAATGTGATTGTGTGTGTGATGTGTGTGCGTGTGTCTGTGTGTGTTTATGTGTTTATTTTTGTGGTATGTGTGTGGGGGTATAAGTTTGTATGTATGTAGGTGTGTGCGTGTGTGTGATATATGTGTTTGTGTGGGTGTTTGTGTATGTGAGTGTCAATGTTTTTGGGTGTGTGTGTGTCTGAATGTGTGTTTGTGTGTTATGTGTGCATGTTTGTGTGAGAGTATGTGTGTGTGTTTGTGTGAGAGTGTATGTGTGTGTGTGAGTGCGTCTGTGTTTGTGTTTGTATAATTACGTGTGTTTGTGTATGTGTTTGTGTGTGTGTGTGTGTGTTTGTGGTGTAATATGTGTGTTTCTGTATGTAATATATGTGTGTTAAGGTGCATGTGTGTGTGTATCTATGTGTGTATGTGTGTGAATGGGGGGTTTATGTATGTATGTGTTTTTTTGTGTTTGTTGAGTGTGTTTGTGTTTTT
>NW_014542190.1:9947-11435 GCF_000741045.1 Vigna radiata var. radiata
CCCGCAAATACCGGGGGTTAAAACTCCCGCAAATATCGGGGGTTAAAACCTCCGCTAATACTGGGGGTTAAAACCCCTGCTAATACCGGCGGTTTTAATCCCCGCTAATAGTGACGCAACTTTTCCCCAAAGATTTTCCAAGGGTTTTCCTTATCCGGATAACATACTTTCCAGGTGTTAAAACCCCCGCTAATACTGGGGGTTAAAACCCCCGCAAATACAGGGGGTTAAAACACCCGCAAATATCGGGGGTTAAAACCCCCGCAAATACCGGGGGTTAAAGCCCCCGCAAATAGCGGGGGTTGAAACCTCCGCTAATAGTCACACTGTTTTTCAAAGCTTTTCCAAGGGTTTTCCTAATCCGGGTAACATACTTTCTGGGTGTTAAAACCCCCGCTAATACCGGGGTTTAAAACCCCCGCAAATACCGGGAGTTAAAACCCCCGCTAATACCAGGGGTTAAAACGCCCACTAATACCGTCGGTTTTAACCCCCGCTAATAGTGGCGCAACTTTTCCCACGATAAAATCACCTACTATAAGATCACCTACGATAAAATCACCCACTATAAGATCACCCACGATAAAGTCACTTATTATAAGATCATGCACAATAAAATCACTCACTATAAGTCCACCGACGATAAGATTACCCAGAATAAGATTTCCCACAATTAAATTACCGACGATTAGTTTACCTCTTGATAAGATCGCCCACAATAACATTACCCAGGATAAAATCACCCACGATAAGATCACCCACGATAAAATCACCCACTATAAGTTCACCCACGATAAGATCACCCACTCTAAGATCACCCACGATAAAATCACCCACTATAAGTTCACCCACGATAAGATCACCCACTCTAAGATCACCCACGATAAGATTACCCACGATAAGTTCGCCCACGATAAAATCACCTACTATAANATCACCCACGATAANATTACCCACGATANGTTCGCCCACGATAAAATCACCTACTATAAGATCACCCACGATAAAATTACCCAAACAAACACACATACATGCACACACATATTACACACAAAAACACACGTACACACAAAAAATGATTCACACACAGTCTTTCACAAACACATATATTAAACACATCAACACACACACACGCACAATCGTATAAACATATAGCCACACACACATTACGCAGACAAAGACACTCACATACACACACTCCCAAACACAAACAAACACACACACACACACACACACACACTCACACAAACAAAAAAAAAACACACACACACACGTATACACACAAAAACCCATCCACACATACATACACATTAACACATATATATTACATACACAAACACACATAGTACACCCACAAACAAACACACACACACACACTCTCACACGCAAAAACACATACACAAACAAACGTAACTGTATAAACACAGACGCATACACACTCACATACACACATATTACCCACACAAACACAAACACACATGCATACAT
>NW_014542190.1:11920-14299 GCF_000741045.1 Vigna radiata var. radiata
ACCTACACACACATATCACCCACATAAACACACGCAAACACAAATACACACATCACATACACAAACACATAGACACACACACTCTCTCTTTTTCTCGTTCTTTCTCTCTCTCAAACATTAAAACATACAATCACACACACACACACACTCACACATACAAATACAAAAACAAACACGTACAAACATAAATAAAAATGCACACACTAATTCACGCCCAAACAAACACACACGCACGGACACACACGCACGCACACAAACACACACAAAAATCGACACACGCACACATGGACACACACAAACACAAAAACACACAAACATTCTGACAAACACATGTATTAAACACATAAATAGACANACACGCACAACCGTATAAACATATACACACTCACACCCACCCACCCACACATATTACGCACACAAAGACACATACACACAAAACACTCTCAAAGACAGAAACAAACACACACACACTCAAACAAACACAAAAAAACATACACATACATAAACCCCCCATTCAAACACACATAAGCACATAGACACACGCACACATACACCTTAACACATATATTACATACACAAACACACATATTACACTACAAACACACACACACACAAATACATACACAAACACACGTAATTATACAAAAACAGACACAGACAGACTCTCACACACACATATTACCAAACAAACACACATATACACACTCTCACACAAACATGCACAAACAACACACAAACACACACACACCTACACAAACACATACATTACACACACGCACACACCCACACACATACAAACTTATACCCCCACACATACCACCAACATAAACACATAAACACACACACGCACACACATGTCACACACAATCACATAAACACACACACACACACAGACACTCATACATACACAAACACGCACACACACAGACTCTCTCACACACACACACACAAAAATACATACACAAACACACGTAATTGTATAAACCCAAACACAGACACACTTGCACACACATATTACCCACACAAATACAAGTGTTTAATACATGTGTTTGTGTTTAATACATCACATACACAAACATATAGACACACACACACTCTCTATTTTTCTCTTTCTCTCTCTCTCAAACATTAAAACATACAATCTCAAACAAACACACACACACACACACACACACTCACACATACAAATACAGAAACAAACACAAATAAAAATACACACACTAACTCATGCCCAAAGAAACACACACAAACTGACACACGCACATGGACACCCACAAATGCAAAAACACACAAACACTCTGACAAACACATGTATTAAACACATAAACACACACACACACACACACGCACAACCTTATAAACATATACACTCTCACACCCACCCACACACACACATATTACGCACACAAAGACACAAACACACAAACACTCCCAAACACACACACTCGAACAAACACAAAAAAACACACACATACATAAACCCCCCATTCACACACATACGCACATAGATACACAAACACATGCACCTTAACACACATATATTACATACACAAACACACATATTACACTACAAACACAGACACACACACAAACACATACACAAACACATACACAAACACACGTAATTATACAAACACAAACACAGACACACTCACACACACATATTACCAAACAAACACACACACACTCTCACACAAACATGCACACACAACACACAAACACACATTCAGACACACACACACCCATAAACATTCACACTCACACACACAAACACCCACACAAAAACAAATATTACACACACGCACACACCTATATACATACAAACTTATACCCTCACACACATACCACCAACATAAACACATAAACACACACACACACACGCACACACATCACACACACAATCACATTAACACAAACACACACACAAAGAGACTCATACATACACAAACACACACACACAGACTCTCTCACACACACACAAAAAAACACATACACAAACACACGTAACTGTATAAACACAAACACAAACACACCTACACACATATTACCCACACAAACACACACACACACACACACACACTCTCACACAAACATGCACACATAAACACACATTCACACACACACAAATAAACACACAAACACAAACACACATATATTACACACACACACCCACCCACATACAAACTTATATCCACACTCCTATTCGCCCACACAGACATATCACCCACATAGACACACACAAACACATAGAGACACACACAATCTTTCTCTCTCTCTCTCTCTATCTCTCTCTCAAACACGAAAACACACAATCACACTTACATTCACACACAAACAACACGTTATAGTGGTTATTGAGGGGTTTATAAGTGTTTTTAG
>NW_014542191.1:0-1851 GCF_000741045.1 Vigna radiata var. radiata
TTGATTGAGAATGTACTTTGGTTGAATTTATTGTGAATAATCTAGAAAGGTCTTGCATTTGATTGAGAATGTACTTTGATTAACTGCATGGTCACCCTCAAATTAATTAAGAATGTACTTTAATTAATTTGAAACTTAAACAATAATCAATTGAACAATAATCTGTGAATAACCAATGATGAATCTGTTTTGGAAAAGCAGTGGAATAGCTTGTTTCTTCATAGTTGTTTTTAAGTTTTCTATTTGATCCTTTAAACATTCTCACTTTTGTTCTTAAGCATTGCATAGCATTCATAAGTTTCAGATATTCTAAAGCAATTTCGTGTTCATTGGGAGACGACTTAGGGTTACTTTAGCCCTATCTACTTTCTTGAATACTACTAGGCAATACTGAAGTTGCCTTGAAAAGTAGTTTTGATTTGATAGCTTCAACGACAGCTTATCACAATGACATATTCTTCACAAAATTTTCCAAAAGATTCATTTTCAAATTCACCACCGTGATCACTTCTCAAGGTTTTGATTTTCAAATCTTTCTCATTTTGAATACGTTTAGCAAAAGTTCTAAATGCTTTGAAAGCTTCACTCTTCAAAGTTAAAAAGAAAGTCCAAGTAAATCTAGAATAATCATCAACAATTACAAGAGCATAGTAATTTCCACCAAAACTTTTAATTCTAGATGGACCAAACAAGTCCATATGCAAAAGTTCTAAATGTTTTGATGTTGAAATCATGCTTTTAGATGAAAATGAAGATTTGGTTTGTTTACACTTTTGACATGCAGAACATAGTTTGTCTTTCTCAAATTTTAGTTTAGGCAAACCAATCACAAGATCCTTAGAAATTAATTTATTCAAATGTTGCATGTGAATATGTGCAGCTCTCTTATGCCATAGCCAAGGATTTTCTTCTTTTGCAACTAAGCATGTTATACTATGACTAGATGCACTTTCAATATCAATCAAATATATGTTATTGTGCCTAACACCTTGCAAAGCAATTTCAGCAGAATTTTTAACGTAAACAGTACATTTATCACTCTCAAAGGTTACCTTGAGACTTTTGTCGCATAGTTGGCTTATGCTTAGAAGGTTATGTTTAAGGCCTTCAACGTATAAGACGTCTTTTATCGTCAATGTGTTTCCTCCTCCAATGTCTCCGGTTCCCATTATTNTGCCTTTGTTGTNATCCCCATAAGTTACAAATCCTTGCTTCTTCTTCACAAAAGAGATGAACCTTTTCTTGTCACCTGTCATGTGTCTTGAGCAACCACTGTCAAGATACCACAATGACTTCTTTGACTTAGTTGGTTCTTACAAAACAAATTAGCAAGAATTTTAGGTCCCCAATCTCAATATGGGTCCTTGGGGTTAGTTTATGCAAGTATATATCATTTCACAGCTTTAACCCATGCATATTTACCATTTGGAACACCAACATGTTTAATATTGCACTTGTTTGATGTGTGACCATGCTTCATACAGTAAAAACAACACACATCACTCACTTTATTTTTAACAAAAGTTCCTTTAACAACTCAAATCTTTCGAGTTCTTCTTACCTTGGATTTATAATTTTGATGCATGTTTCTACTTTTAACATTGCTTTTATTAAACTTTGTTTTAGCATGTGAATTAGTCTTAGTTGCCTTAGCAAGTAAATTTTCAAGTATACCAATATCAAAAATATGACTTTTACATGACAAGCATTCAACAGGTTCAACAGTAGCATTTGCATCAGACAATTTGATATCTAAAGTACTAACTTTATTTCTTAAAACAACTTCATCATCAAGCAATTTATCATACTTCAATTTCAATTCATTGTGCTCCTTTTTTAGCTTTTTATGAG
>NW_014542191.1:3586-6284 GCF_000741045.1 Vigna radiata var. radiata
TCATGATAATCGATTATTCTAGTACAAAATGCAAGTGATAATCGATTATAGCTTGTCCATAATCGATATTCAAGTTAAAAATACAAGGTTTAAGATTTTCCTACTACATCCAAATTCTACAAGTTGCTTTTTAAATAATTCTATTGTTCTCTTCAAATAATACTTCTTGCAGCATCATCAAAACAATTCTTCAGGTTTTACCAATACTCCTTATTGGTAACATATACATACAAGGATCCTATAATTCTTCATCTATTAAAGGAATGACAGGTTCACAAATCTACACAAATTATAATAATATCTAAATTATAACTAACACAATATTTGATTGCCTAATATCCCTTAATAGAATATTTAGCATATCTTAACACCCCCGCTCAAGTTGGTGCATGGATATCACATATTCCCAACTTGAATAGAGACTCATTAAAAAATCTTCTTGACACTCCTTTTGTGAGAACATCAGCCAACTTCAATTTTGATCTTACAAAAGGAAATGAAATTATTCAGCTTCAAGTTTCTCTTTGATGAAATGTCTATCAATCTCCACATGCTTTATTCTATCATGTTGCACAGGATTGTGAGCAATTGCTATAAATGAAGTATTGTCACTTTACAAACTCATAGCTTCATTTTGTTTAAAGCCCAAATCTGATAGCACATTTTTAATCCACAAAAGTTCACATACACCTAGTGTCATGCCTCTGAAATTTGCTTCAGCACTAGATCTTGCTACTACAGGTTGTTTTTTACTCCTCCAAGTTACAAATTCCCTCCTACAAAAGTAAAGTATCCAGAGGTAGATCTTCTATCATCTTTTGAACCTGCCCAATCTGCACCAGTGGACCCTTCTACCTTTAAATTTCCATGATTTGAGAGCTAAATTCATTTTCCAAGAGCGGACTTCAGATATCTCAAAATCCTTTCAACATAATCCATATGCAGCTTTCGTGGATCATGCATAAATTGACTAACAACATTCACTACATATGTGATATTTGGACGTGTATGACACAAATAAATTAATTATCCTACCAGCCTTTGGTATCTTCCTCTGTCTATGCTTCCTGAATTTGAGCAATGAAAGAGTTTATGATTTTGTTCAATTGGTGTATCAGCTAGTTTACTCCCAAGTAGCCCAGTTTCCAATAGTAAATCAATAGTATGTTTTTGACCTAGCTACTTCAATACCCAAAAATCATTTGAGGTTTCCAAATTGTTTCATCTCAAATTCATATGCAAGGTATTGTTGCGAACTAGAAATCTCATCTTGGTCATTTCTTGTAACAATCATGTCATCTACATATATAATCAAAGCTGTAATTTGTCCTTTTCCTCTCTTAAAAAATAATGTGTGATCAGAGTTACATGCTTTATGGCCAAAAGCCTTCATAGACTTGGCAAAACTTCCAAACCATGCTCTTGAGGATTGTTTTAATCCATATAGAGCCTTCTTTAATTTGCAAACCTTCATTCCAATTGAATCTGTCATGCCTGGTGGAGAATCCATATAAATTTCTTATGAAATTTCTCCATGTAGGAAAGCATTTTTCACATCAAATTGCAGAAGAGGCCAATTTTGGTTTGCAGCTAGCGACAAAAGTATTCTCACAGTATTGAGCTTGGCTACTAGCGCAAACTTCTCTTGGTAATCTACACCATAAGACTGAGTGTAACCTTTAGCCACAAGTCGTGCTTTATACCTCTCAATAGTTCCATCAACTTTATGCTTAATTGTAAAGACTCGTTTGCAGCCCACAGTTTTCTTCCCTCTTGGTAAGGACACAAGATCCCAAGTGTTGGTTTTTTCTAAAGCTGTCATCTCCTCAACCATTGCTTCGGTCCATCTAGGATCTGTCAAAGCTTCATGTATATTACTAGGAATAGAAATTTAAGATAATTGAGATACACATGATGCATATGACTAGGATAACTTGTGAGATGACACATATTGACTAATGGGATATTTAACTTTGGCTTGGAGGTCTGGTTCATATTTAGCTGGAGGTTAACCACGGTTAGAACGAGGTGGAAGAAAATATTAAACAGTAGTAGACTCATTGTTTAGTGTGTTGGTGGTCTCATGCAGAGAAGAATCAATTCCATGATCAATTTGATTTAAATTAGTATTATCAGAGATAGGATCAGAAGGTACCTCTGAAGAGTCAAGTTGAACCTGTGGAGAAGATTGAGTCAATTGGTTATGATCAGAAGACATTGTATTATCCATAAAAGAAGTGTCCATATTTGGGATTGGCTCACTTGATGCAGAATGATCCTCATACGACAATATATCTTCATAATCAAACATACTAACATCATGATTATGCCCTTCACTTTCATTGCCTCCCTAAAGTGGAGAATCAACATAAAAAAAATTCATGCTCATTAAATGTCACATCCATAGAAATATAAAATTTCTTTGATGGTGGATTGTAAGCACGATAACCTTTTTTAGTTGATCCATACCCCACAAAAACACATTTGATCGCTCGGTCTTCAAGCTTTGTACGTTGATGTGGGTGTAAGTGAACATATATAACACATCCAAAATTATGAGGTGGTAAATAAACTATGGGAGGAAGGATACAATGATCAAACAACACATCATAAGGCCTTCGAAAGTTAAGCACACTAGAAGGGGTTCTATTAATTAAATAAACGGCAGAGCTCACAGTCTCACCCCATAAATGAGATG
>NW_014542191.1:7931-56319 GCF_000741045.1 Vigna radiata var. radiata
AGTACCATATATATACATACAAGGATCCTATAATTCTTCATCTATTAAAGGAATGACAGGTGCACAAATCTGCACAAATTATAATAATATCTGCACAAATTATAATAATATCTAAATTATAACTAACACAATATTTGATTGCCTAATATCCTTTAATAGAATATTTAGCCTATCTTAACAAAATTTTCCAAATGTAAGGAAAGTGTTATACTCATCCCAATATTTATTAAACTCTACCATCATCCTTTCATCCATATCTTTCATCCATCTTCGTCCTTTAAATTTTTCTTTAAAAGGGTTTCGTTGTTCCAAACTTGTAAAAAGTACAAGTTGTGTAGATTAACTTAAGGCATAAACAAGTTCATAATATGATAAAATGGTAACAAGAAAACAGAGATTTTTTTCTACTCTTCTCCATTCTTCCTCAAACAGACCATACTTATAATTCTCATTAACTAAGTGTAAACTTTCAAAACACATGTTAATATTTAAGGTTTAATTTCCTTATAATCACATTCTTACCGAACAAAACTTGTGTACTTTTATTTATTTCTTTCTATTACCAAAAACACAACAAAATTCATTGCTAATTCATATTCGCTATAACAATGATGTTTGTGTACATCAAAATATATACATCAATGGGTTATTATTATTTATTCAATATTTTAGACCATTAAATCACAATATTAAATTTTTATTAGTAGTTTTTTAAAACCCAACAAATTATGGATCATGTGTTCTAAAATGAATTAAAGAGACTCTACAAAAGGTAAATTGTGATTTTTATTTATACCATCTACTTAAATCCAACTGTTGCATACTATTTTTGTTATTTGCGTACATATTAAATAAATATTTACTTGACAACAAAACTTAAACACATCTTGAACATCAGACACCCACACACACTCACAACCACACTATTAATTTACAAATATAGTGTATTTATAAAAATATAAAAAAGACTTTATAAAAATATAGCAAAAAAATAAACCAAGAAAAGATGGAGGAAAAGATCGTGTTGGAGTTAGTGAATTTGTGTAAAGCCATGAACGGGGTGATACTTGGATGGGTGAAACCTCTGCACATGTGAAACACGCAACTCAACGTAAAAAATGTTGTCATCAAAATAATTGACAAAGAATGCTCACTTGTACTTGAATAAAATTTATAAATTTATTTATTTATTCGACAAAAATTATAACACACTACCACAACAACAAAAAAAAAATAACAAATTAATCTACATAACGCATGAAAGGAATGCTATCATAACCCTCGTGGCTCCTTCAAGTATTGCTTTATTGACTAAAATTCAATTTATCCAACTGTATAAATTAAAAATTGAACATGGGAAGATTATCGTCCCTCGACCAGAAGTATAAATTCAATTTGTAGAAACACAGTACTGGCTTTCCGTTATATTAGGGCAAAGAGTGTTGCACATCGACCCAGTTGATACATAGCCAATTTCTTTAAACATGTTGGCAGATGTATCATCTCACCGTGCGTGCCTAGAACACTTTGTTGGGAAACCAACTCTTGTAACGTCTCCGCCTCGGGAAGTTAATCACATAATTCCCAGTTGTAATAATAGCTTGCTCTCAAGCCAAAAGAGGAGTGCACAAAAGAACTATCAGCAACAAAAAATCAAGATCAAACTTTTCCTTCGTATTTGTTGAGTTTGCGATCATGCAAAAGACTGGCCAGCGTGTTTCTGCAAGGTCCCTCTACAAAAACGAAATTGAAATTAGGTCGTTCCTTTAATTCCTTTCATAAAATCTGATTGAGTCGTAATTACTTACCTCCAAAAACAGTATGAAGATATTGAAGATCATCAACTGAGCAAGCGTCTATTAAAGCGTAAACACCCGGTCGTAGAGCTTCATCTACTTCTCTGCAATTAACTATGCAATAATTAATATTTGTAATGGTTGTGGTCATCTACTACATCACTCTATTATTAACACTTTCTAGTTGTTATTAAGTTCAAAGATATGCATTAGCAAGACAGACTTTATATAGATGAATTGTTCTAGGCATTTAGAAGCATTTTCAGATGGACAACGCTTAATAAAAAGTCAAACAGAAAAGGGGCTCTGCAGTGTGATGGAAATGTAATAGTCCTCAACTGGTAAACTTTTGACAGAATGAAATAACTGAATAGTGAGACGTAAATAAACCTTCTGATGCCACTTCTCTTGGGACCATATCCTGAATAAACCCATATGTAATTGGATAAAAACAGAGAACATTGACGACTAAAGATATCTTTTTTCTGTTCTATCTGCATCATGAATACCAAAACAAACGGGTGTAAGCAAAAGGAGATTAATTTGTTAAATTAAGGCCATAATTCATTCAAATATGCATGTCACAAACCTCTTCATAAATTCTTCTCATAAAACAGGCACATTTTAATTCCTCATCTGAAGAAAAGCAACCCTTATTCATTTTTGATTCATCATCAGATACTGCCTCCAAGCAATTAAGAAGAACAGCAACCGAAGCTTCAAGATGGGCAACACGCTGTCTGCACTCACTGGAATGATTGTACCAAATGCACAAAATGTGGTTAACGATAAGGCAAAGGAATATCTAATTGTCAGTATATTACAATAGCAGATTGCAGATAGATGCTATCAAAATACATCAAATATATATTCCATAGCAAATGCATCATTTCAAGCCGTTCAATAATGAGAAGCTGTACTTTGTTGAGTGATTTACAAGATAAAATAAAACAAACCTTGGACGATGCATAATAATGGTACACAATAGTTGACAAGACACAATGAAGAGGCTAACTAAGAACTGGTGATCAACGTGACCCACTCTCTTTACTGGATCACAAATATGATTTTTTGAAATCATCAATGGTTCTGATGGACCAGGCGCTTTAGTAACTCTAAACTGACAAACATTCTGAAAGAGTACGGCAGGGATATGTAATATTTGACCCACATCCATTGGGAATTGAGCCTGTTTTCTAGAAACTGTAACCAGTACTTCAACACCCATGAGAATGGCTGACCCAGGATCAGGAGTACTGACAACTGTTCCAGATGCCAAGTTATCATAAAAAATAAGCAGGGTCTGTAAATGCACAATAATGTTGAAAACAGCAGATACTAAACTCTGACTGTGTCTTTTAATCATCTTCAAGCCTTTCCGACCTTCAAAAAGAAAAAGTTGTCATTAAATAATGATAATATGAATGTATTGTTATTCAGCATTTTGCATTGATTCCATCCAACATGCGATAGTCTTTGTTTGATAACAAGGTACTCGTCAATTTAGGTTTGCTTTAAGGATTAAAGAAATGAGGTCAGGACAATGTTTTTAAGTAACAGGCAATGTTACGATTCCCAAAAAAGTAATGTCAAAGACAACATAATATATCAGTGAGCGTATTAACCATTATCTAACAATGACTTTCATAAGGAAAAGCATGCAGATTTGTTTTCTGAATAAAACTAATAAAATTTTAGTTAATATCAACTGAAATTTACAAAATTTCTGAAGTGAATCAGAATATAGTATTCATGTAATGACTTTAAGTACAACTAAAAGGATACAAAATAAGGGATGTAATTTGCAGAATTTAATTAAATGATTAAAAGAAATGTTAGTTCAAAATAGCCATGTTCTTATTTACCTGAAACAAATTCAAGAATCATTCTGAAGCAATCAATGCCACCTGCCACAACTGACAAAATTTCCTCCCCGTCTTTACTTGTTTTTACATCATAAATCAGAGTACATCCTTCTAGAATACCTACTAGAGATCTCTCAATAACCTGTATAGTAGACAAAAGATGCAGCTCAGATGACTTCTCTATATATGCTTTGAATGACTTCCGCAGCCTGGTTCTAAATTCATCCAAGGCAAAGCAGTGCAATTCAGTAGAAGAATAAGCTTCAACTGATCCACAATGAAGTGGCTTTGCACTTGACTGTCTTTCATGAAAGGTTAGTGTTCGCCCTTTTCCTTGCAACAAAATGGACTTGCCAATTGCCCTCATGTGAATCTGAATCAATTCTGTGTGGACTTTTCTAGAGCATGTAGGATCGGTGAAAGGAAAATAACCTACCAATTCTCTCAAATAGCTGCAAGCGCCATCAAGCAACAGCAAAGCAGATTGTTGTGGGACCACAACCATCTCTGAAAATTCTAGTAATAGGAGTTGTGAAATTTCAATGAAAGTAGATACAAGACTAGAAGGTAAGAGACGATCATTTCTGTGCAAATTTAACCGCAAAAGAGATGAGAAAGCAATTAGCAGTTGTCTCAGCAATAAAGCTATTTCAGGGTGATCAGCTTTTACCAAACTTCGCAAAATATGCTTATTTAGACCCTGTGGCTCAGAGTAATCCACCTTGGCCAAAACCCTCGCAACAGAGTTTTCACCTTTGGGATTAAAAGCCCTTCCTAGATCACTGACACCCTTGGAGACATTATCAACTGATAAAGTAAAGCAAGTTGCAGCAGCTTTACATTCATTTTGTGGACCAGCTGAGGTATTAGCCTTAGAAACAGCAACTTTAGGTGCCAAATTGGTAAGTGACAAAGACACCTGCATCACTGGATCTTCAGAATGCTGTGTACTGTGTGAACTTTTGGAAAGTTGCTTACTCTCAACAAGAAATTTGTTCACAAAAACATCAGAAAGCTCCATGAGAAAAGATACACAACTATTTAGTTCAGAGGCATGCTCACTTTTCAACATCAATAATTGTTTTTCATCAATATCTTTAGCATCTGTTTGGCCAGTGGAGGATGTGAGGCCCCACAACACTCTACTAAAGCAACAAACTGTAGACGACAATCTAATGATGTTTTCAATGGCAAGACCAAATCCCACACTGACATTATGAGGGGAATTGTTAATAGAAACAAGCAAACTGTGTTTATGCTCTTTCAAATTCTCAGCCATAAAGGTTAAACATTTCAATGCCTCAAGCTTGGGGGAGTTCTGAGAAGATGCAATCAAATTATTCTCTTCATGGCAAATCATATGATTAGAGATCTCTTCACATGACACTTCAGCTTCTTTATTAATGGAAAAAGCATGAAGACTTTGATATTTACCTATGCTGAACAAGACATGTGATGTGTAATCCAACAAGGAAAACATCATAGATTTACATAAAATAATATCTTTTGCAGAGAATGCCTCTGTAATCCCCACAACCACAGATAATGACTTTGTAATCCATAAAACAGGGAATGAACTTTCAGAAACAATTGTGTTTGGTAATGATTGAATATTCTCTGCCTTCTCGTAAAATCCAATTAATATATACCATAATGCCTTCCGACACGAGACAAATAATCTTAAGTACTCACAATAATAATCCTGGTGTGCTGTACACTGAAAATACAGAAGAGCACTGACAAGAAGCCTGCAAAATTTAAGTACACAGAACTGAGAAGGAATCATTGTGTCTAAAGCCTTTTTATCACAGGTAAAGGATTTCTTTCTCTGCAGTAAGGGTAAAGGAATGTAAGATAAACAAATTTTAAATTTTCTGTGCAAGGAGAGATGGTTTTGTCTTTTAATCCAATTACTTTCTTGCTTCTAAACATATAAGACAAATATAGAGTTGTGAAAATATAAATAGAAAAACAATGTTAGTTAGTTGGCTGTTAGATAGGCTTGGTAGTAGCTGAAGTAAAATTAATTACAGTGATAAATCTATTAGAATAAAAGCAACTACTTGAGATTAAAAACAGAGAAATATACTTTTAGAGGGCTATTTGGACCTTTCTCATGTTCTACTATTTATATTGATAAAGAGTTGATACAATAGGAAGATGGAAGGTCAAGGAACTATCCTAGACCGCTTGGTACAGTAAGTAGAAATAACCCAACACACTGCTCCCTACTTTAGTCCTTCTTTCTGACTACACTGACATAAGTAGACTTAATAATTATTCCAACACAACTCATCAAAGAGAAAGGACTCTCTCCGACCTGCACATCAAAGCATAGGATTGTATTTGAAATTAGGACAGGAAGGAAAGTAGAATTAGTTAAGAATTAGGACGGGAAGGAAAGTAAAATTAATTAGGAATAACTATAGTAGTTAGCCAATTAGCTAGTAATTGAGGGTTATTTAGATAAATAAATAGGAGGATGTAAGGGGAAACACACATTATGAATTGTTAGCATTTGGGAATTGAACAAGTACTTAGTTATTCGAAGGGAAACACCATTCCAAGATAACTTTTTCCTGGTTATGTTCATTCTCAATCAAGAAATAAAATCATCCATTTAGTTTCTTTGTCTTAAATTCCAGGTTCCTATTAAAGTAGAAATAGATAATGTTAACGGCCTCAATGTGTCTGCTATTAAGACTTTTGAGCTCTTTAGCACTCTGTTTGCTTTTAGTTTTTGTCTTTTCATGGAATGCCCTACCTCAACATTAGTTAAAAATTTTCACCTTTGTAGCACACACAAGTTCTTTTTTCTATCTGAACAAAATACCATAAGGTATCCAACAGAGAGATGAGTGTACCTTTCAAGGTTGAAAATACAAGTCATGAGATATGAAAATGATCTTGCATTTATATCTTGCATCCAACATAAGAGATCAAGTAAATGGTGGCATTCTCGAAAAACTTTGTCTGTTACAGGGAAAGTCTTTTCTTTTCTGCTCATATCCGCAGGAAGTTTGCTGTCTGAATGAGTGTTTGAACTTTCCACAGCAGCAGAACAATCAACCCGAATCTCTTTATTCTCATCAATAAGCACTGTTGACTTATCAAGGGCGCTTAAAAACTCAACCCAATTAGGCAATGACCGAAGATTCACATCAGTACACGGAACATTACTAAATAATGGCAGTGCAGATTTCTCTAAAGCATGGCAGAATATTGAGGCCAGATTCCTGTGGACAAACTGAAACAAAAATATGAAATGAAGACATATAAGTGTAACTTTATCTTTCTAAAAATATCACACCGGAGCATTGAACAAGAAACAAATTCAAGATGTCTATAGAAAGCTAAACCAAATACTGGAAAGATTAAATATGGGTGTTTGTGTGTGAAGGGTAAAAGGAACTGTTTATAACAAAAGGAGGATCTTACTTTTTGTTTATAAAAAAGTGAATCATTTAAAAGTTTTGATGATATTTGTGACAAAGTGACCCTCTTGAGCAGCTTAAATTTGTCGAGTTCTTGCACACCTGACTCTTGAAAACTACTTGTTACACTTTGAAGGTAAGTATGGAATAAATGTGAGAAAAACTTTTTCATTTGCTTCTTTGAAGCATGGTTGCTCCAAACATCAACACTTTTGCAAAGATTAGACCAAATGAGTGTTTGCAATGACTTTCTGTCAGCAAAATAAACTCCTAGATCACATTCGTTGCTTTGAGTACCCACAGAAACTACATCTCCACAAGTTACATATTCAGAAACAAAGATTGGGGATTGAAACACGCATGATAAATTTTCCATAACAAAATTAGTAAGTCCAGCCGCTTCTTCCTTCAGTGTGTTGATTTGGGATCTATAAGGCTTCTGCAAATAATGCTTCTTTTGCATATACTTGAACAATAAAATCTGTTTATTCACGTCAACAAGCCTTCGAAGAGCCATAGATTGAAAGATATAGATCAAAGGGGAAGAATCATCTGAGCCATGTTTAAGATATATGTCAGAAATAAATTTCATAACATCAAGGAGGGAACCTGAGGGTTGAACAATCCAAGAAAAAAAGCTGAAGTCTATCTCATCAATCCTGTCCATCAACTCACAAGCAGAATATGCTGTGTAATCTACCACCTCCGCAGACTTTTTTGGCAAATCAGGAGGCATAAGGCTTGCTTGCCTATATAAGGTTTGGCAAGACACATACAACTGAAAGAAGAACACAAGAACCCATTGGCTGGACATACCAAATTTCTTTAAAAATTTTCTCTTTCTAACCACTCGATCAATAGTTTGACCTGTGACAAAAGAAAAGAACTTGCAGATTGTATCTGGCTGCTGTCCAACTAGAATACTCAAGTAGGGACGCATTAATTCCATAAGTTCTTTTATGGAAACTCCAAAAAGATTGCGGTTACTGTCAGTGACCGTCACTGAACCAAGCACTAAACAATATAGTCTAGATAGCCCTCTACCAAACAGTTCCACTTGCAGATTAAAAAATTGCAATTTCTTGCCATCAACCAATGGACAGAAATCTTTCATCCACATGAGAGATTCTGAAATATCATCTCTTATCTGTCTAATACACCCACACACCTGCCCTTCTGGAATAGATTCAACAGCTTTATAAATGGCGTGAATGAAATTCTGTGAAGATAACAGCCTTTCAACTGCTTCAGAATGAACTTCATTAGACAGAAATGTCAAAAACCTAGAAGAACTTTCTTCAGTATAACCCTCGGGACATATAATAAGCCTTATAGCTTTGCACAGTGCTAAAATAGCAACTTCCACCTATAGCATTTCAAACATGTAAACATGTAAAGAACAAGCCTGATTTCCATCCAAGTCTTGGAGGACAATAAGAACAATAAGAAGCAGACAAATACAACATAAGCTGAATTAAAGCAAAAACACGACATTTATTAAAGATTTCCCTTCACCCAAACATCATCCCCCTGCCCCATTCCAAACACCATACCTAGAATAACACCAAGAGACTAAGATACAAAGTAATAAAACCACCAACAAAGCTGAACCATGCAGAACCTCTAAAACATAACTTGCTCTACAGGGATCTGGTGAGAAAAAATAAAATATAAATGACCAGTAATAAAAATTTTAATACGAACCTGGCGTAATTGACTGTAGAGATGAATTGTTTGGCACTCCAGGGAAGGTATAGTACAAGGTAATGAGCATTGATCAATAGCATTCTCCAAATTGCAATTAATGGCAGAGAATGACAAGATAAGAAGCCATAAATTTACCAAGCCTTCACCAATAACCTCATATTCAATCTGCAAAAGATATCCCATAGCGACTAGAATCTCATTAACAGGCAAACCATATATCTCCATCTTGTTAGTTGTATCATAATTGTAGAAATGGAGTACACTAGTAGAACTAGTTATCAGTGTATTAAATATTTTCTTCAAGAAATTGAGACAAGCTCCTCCAGATGTGTCTTCTGTTCTCAAATAAACTTTCTCTCGCATAAAACTAGCAAGCAAATTACCAATAGACTTTAGTAAACCATGAAGATCCAACAACAGGGTATTGGCATCTACTTCAACTTCAACGTAGGCATTAATCTTCAGCAAAAGGGGTTCCATAATCAGTACAAAAAAATTAAAAAGTGATTTTTGAATGTCTGCAGAAATATTATTTGAGTTAGAATGTTTTTCTGGCACTGGTTGCCTTGAATCACCTATTTTTTCTGTTGTCTTGAGCCCTTCATCCAGTTTGAATTTTCTTGCTGAAGTAGCATATAAATGAAATAACAAGCCCAAGCTACCCATTGCCATAGCATTCTTCCTAGCTATAATTCTATTTAGTACATCAAATAAATGTCTAGTATAACTCTTTATAGTTGTTTTTGAGTCATTTGATTTTTTATCACATGCAGTAACATCATTTTCTGAACCATGTAGGCTTAAAAACTCAGAAATATGCACTTGATGAAAAAGGCCATGAGAAAGAACTTCTTCCACTGCATCTTTTAATCTCGACGTCCAAATGGGATTACTTCTATTAACCCGAAGATGCAACTCACTAGATAAATGCAACAGCGGCTCAAGAAGTTTATCCACAAAATTATGAAATCCTTTCTTAGCTCGATGGACACTCAACTTAGAGAATGGCAGAAGCACTGACCACAGAAAGCGTTGTGCAAGAGCACCCACATTGCTGTCATCAAGACTATTGTTATAAGTTTTCAGCACAAGATCAAGCAACACCTTGGCTGTCTCAACCCACAAGTCCAAGTTTTTATTTGACAACCCACCATGCGACAAGAATACCAACGAAACACAATCAATAGCGGTACCATACAGTTTAAACCTTTCTTCGGATATAATAACTTCTCCTGAACTAATACAGGTGTCTTCTAGCAGTAACAGAAAATCTCTGGCAACAAACTGAACAGTTTGTAGGAGGTTCCGGGGCATACTCCAAGAGCCGTGAAACTTCAAAGACTCCTGCAAGCATAACTTGAATATCTCCCAACAACGAATATCCATATATGCCTCAAACCCCTCGAGCTGTGGTGTCTTCCCATCGCCCCAGTTTTTCTTCCCATTTGGAGGAAACAGCAATGTCACGATCCAATCATTAAGATAAGATATTAGTCTTGGAAGTTTTATAGTATTACAATCCTGACAAGCGCCAACACCATTTTCCGCACTTGACCGCACAAAATTAAATGCCTGATTAACCTTACTGCACTAAGGCACACTCATTGTGAAGAATAGAAAAAAAAAAATATCTCAGTGCCCATTCGAATAGCTAATAGAAAACGGAAAAAACAGATTAAAATATTGTTGAAAATATGATTACAAAATAGAAAGTAACCTGGAAAGATCATGGTCTTTGTCTTGGATGCAAAGTATGAGTTGAAGATTGTTCCAGGGACCGTGACGCTTCGGAGCAATATCAGAACGGTGCCGTTTGGAAGAAGTTTGAGGTTCGGCATCGAATCTCTGTTTCCGCTTCTGATTTTGCCTCTTTGCATTTGCTTTCGAACCGGCCATGGTCAAGCTTTCTTCGAAGTGAAAGGCTTCCGAATTGGTATGGTAATAAACCCTAAAAGCTATTCTAGGTAGGGTTTAAGCCCTTAGTACCGATAAAATATTTTAAGAAATAGATAAATATAACAGGTATCCCTGTATGACTTAAATTTATAATTATAATAATAACTTAAATTTATAATTTATAATAATAGTTAAATGTTTATAAATATGTTAATTATATTATAACTACAAAATTTAATTAAAAATCTTAAATATAAAAATTGTAATTTAAATTAATGATGCATAATTTATATCTTTATATAATTTTATTTACAAAAACAAGAAAAATAAAAGCATATCACTATGAAAGAGATTAAAAGTTTAAAAAATCTCTAAAATGCTTTTACTAAAAAATTATGCAAATATATATTTATAAAATATTTAGGTTATCAAAATTTTTAAACTATTTGCTATATTTAAGATTAAATAAGTTTTTAATTCTAATATAAAATTAGAATTCGTATCTTTCAAACTTTAAAAAATATTACTCGTTAAATTTTAAAAATAATAAATATAATCTTTTAACTAACATTATTGCTGTCTCAAATGTTAACCGTAAAAATCATTTAACAAAAACAAATTAATGTAATTGAAATAAGAAGATTATATCCCATTGCTTTTAAAATTTTGAAACTAAAATATATTAAAATTTAAAATAAAAATAAATTTTAATTTTTCATCCAAGTTTAAAGATTACAAACATATTCAATCCTTACTTTTATATTTGAATATTTTTTTTAATCATTATTTTTGAAATTGAAAATTTAAATTTAAAAGGAGGAAAGGAAAATAATCTATACTATTATTGTAAAATCCCTAAAATATAGCATGAAACTATATGAGAGGGTCATCACATAATAATAAGGCAGTTAGTGTAAATATTGTTAACTTAGTTATCCTAAAATAACCATAATTATTAAAAAATTTACAAAATTATATGTTGATACATAACTATGTACAGGACTGAATGGTTTTATACTAAACATATGGATCCTCCTCTTCCAGTGTTTGCTCCAAAGAGAGCTCATCTCCCTCTGCTCACACTCACGGGATGATCATTGCAAAGGATAAAAACGAACAGACAAACATGACAAAAGAGAAAAGAAGGGTAAACTAGTGTAATTTAATTGATCAAAATAAACATCCAATTCAAACAAGTACATAACATGTAATAGTCGAGCACTTAAAATCATGCAATGACCGACCACTCAAACAAGCAATGACTGAGCACATTAATACAGTCAAAGACTGACCACTTGACTTGACCATCCAGATTGTATGAATATGTAGCTTGAGGTCGTTCTTGCGCCCAGGGGTGTAGTAACTGGAACACCCTCAGTTGCCACCCGGGGTTAGTCCGTTATAACTCACTTAAGAACCTATAGGCTAGGACCTTCTGCTATTATCACGACATGACTTACCTATCTTTACTTGAGAATTGGTAATCATTAAAATTTCAAGATGAACGTCGTGGATTTCGCTGTCCATATTCATACTTTATCACCTTGATAACCAACCACTGAGACATTCCTCCTTGGAACTCTCTTTCATATCCATATTAGAAATCTCATACCATACTTTAATCTCATACATAATACATTTAAACAACTGAAATAAACACTTAGAGTATAACATAACCACGACCCTCTTTAAAGACCGAATACTTCATAGTAAGATCAATCCGAGCAATAAAAACTACCACTACTCGTGAACACGACCGAATGGGAAAGATCAACATAACCTATGAACAAGACCGAACGAAAAAAAAAAACACACACACACACACAACACCTGAACATGACCGAACGGTCATTTAACAAATAAGGCTCAAGCATGAGCCGAATGCAGTTTGAAGGCCAAACGCTAGAACGATTGAACACTAGAGTTAAATCGAACACCTTTAGCTTAGACAGATCATTTAGAGCTTAGACCGAAAACTAAGAACTTAGACAGAACACTTATAGCTTAGACCAAAAACTAATAACTTAGACAGAACACTCATAGCTTAGACCGAACACTTAGTGTGAGACAAACGGTTTCTTACTATCCAAAGAACATGACCGAACGGTCCATACTAGGTAAGGCTGAGGAAGTGGCCGAACACTATTAAGGACTAACCACAGAGAGAGACCGAACACTACAACATGTTCAAACATGATAGCAAGGCCGATGACTAAGGTTAGACCGAACAAACTAACAAAACCGAATACTACTGTGAGACCGGTCACTAAAGCATGATCGAACGATCATTAACAGGTAAGGCCCATTAGAGGTCGAACGCAATTAAGACCGAACACCGGTACAAAACCGAGTACTAGTGTAAGACCGAGGACATAGACTATACCAAATACTAAAAGTAAACCAAATACTTTATCTAGGCCGAATACTAGTTAAAGACCGAAAGTTATAACTAGATCAAATACTATCACTAGACCGAACGTTATACTCAACCAAATATTGGTGCAAAGACCGAACAATCATTAACTGACAGAATTTAATTAAGACCGAACACAAGAGGAAGACCGAGCGGTTAACAAATAACGCTCAACGAACTGCATAAATCTGCAAAATAACTACAAAATTATGAACAATGCCTAACTTTACCAATTCACTGCATTTTTCCCAACTTTAAATCCTCTAGAATTGTAACATATACCTATTTCCACTTCACTAAGAGTATCTAAATCTTTCTAACATCATTCAAGAGATTTTCATCTCAGATTCAAGCTTCAATTCTGCAGAATCATCAATTGCATGAAAATTCAATTCTCCCACTTTTGGTACAGTTTGAGTGACTAAGAGGTTCTAACACGTCCTAAACAACTTGTCTAGACTCTCCCCCACCAACCAATTTTAATACATTTATCTACTCTTGACAGACTATTTTCTGGATCCTTACAATTATATAAAAAAATCATTTTTTGGTTATAAACATTTATACTTAATTATTTTAATCTTATAAAAAGACATTAATTAATAGGTTAAAAAGTTATTTTTAATAAAAATGTTTTTACAAAATTTATCCAATGATAAATTTGGTTTTAATATGAAATGGTATTGTTACATTTTGAAAAAAATTGAACTCAAACAAATAAATATATATAAATTAAATTGGATACAAGATAATGGCACATAACATTGTCTATCATGCGACACTTACAGTGTCTTGTGTTATACTATGAGATCTAACACGTGGACAAAAAATTTAAAATAAAATCATGAATTGACATTTGATTTATCGTTAACGTAGTAATTTTTTAAAAAAAACTTAATTGAATCACTTTTTCAAAAATTAAGACATAACTGAAAAAAAAAAAAAAAAAACTAAGTTGCATCAACTTAAAACTTTCCAACCAAACTTAAAATCAACCACATTTAAGATCAACCAAATAACTAGAATAATACTTGTAACAAAATCTTATTAATAGAACCCTTTATAATTATCAAAGAAGAAGTCAACATAGTCTAAATTGAGGTAATTACTATAAACTAAAGTAAAAAAAATGAGAAACTATAAATTAAAGTGTTCATTATATTTTTTATTACTATATTATACCCTAGTCACTTTTATCCAGAGATGATAAAATGGATCGTGGCCTCTGGACTAGTGTGCAAAAATAGAGTGAGTCGGGTTCAAATTTTCAACCCACCATTCTATTTTAGCTTTTGGCTCATCCCAACCTGCTATATTTTTTTTAAATTAAAAGTTAAAATAAAAATAATTTTAAAGATTAAGTTTTTTATATTATGTTTTTAAAAAAAATATAAATATGTAATAATACTGTGATTGTAAATCATTAACATATATAATTACAATTATTAATTATAATAAAGTAATTTAACAAATAAATATAATAATTATTTTAGTTTATCCAATTAAAAATACTATCTAATGAATTAAAATCTTAAAAAATATTTATATAATTAAATATTTTATATATATATATATATAAACAAATTTCAAAAATAAAAATTAAAAAAAAAGTGTGGCGAAACTAACTCTAACATGTGTTTTTATAAAAAAACACGGACAATGTTGAGTAAAATGGGTGTCATTAGGAATGGAAAAAAACTCGTGTCTGCGGATATCCGCGGATAAAATTCGCTACGAGTACTTAGTACCTGCGGGTAAAAGGTATCTGCAGGTAGCGGGTAACGGGTATTTTAATATCCGCTTGTTAACGGATCGGGTTCGGGTATCATACTATTCGTACCAGCGAGTATTTAGTATCCGTTAGAAAAAAATTATAATTTTATTTTTATGTTTTTTTTAACTTTTTAATTAGGCTTCTTTTTTTTTTTTTCTATTCAGTCTCTTTTAAAATTGGGCCAAGCCCAAATTATTTTTAGGGTTTTTTTTCAAATCAGATTCGTTTTAGGGTTTCACTTCAGATCATGATAAGGAAAACTTCCCCATTCTGTTTGCCGTCTTTGTCGCTCTCACTCGGAACAAATCTCGCTCGGAACAAACTTGGATGCAAAGCATCAACAGAACGGACCAAAGGTCATGGGAGGAGATCTCATCCTCAATGAGGAAGCTCAGGTACAACTAAAACACGAAAAGGTGCAAAGAGAAGTGGGAGAACATCAAAAAATATTTCAAGAAAATGAAGGAAAGCGAGCGGAAGATTCAAAAACATATCCTTATTTCCACCAGCTGGATGCGCTGTACAGGGAGAAAAGCAGGTAGAGAGCGTGGCAACGACAGTAAAGCTGGAAAGCACGATGGTGCCGCTGATGGTGCGGTCGGTGCCGCTGATGGTGCGGTTGCAGCATCAACAGAATAGAGTGATGAAAGAAGGTGGTGGTGGTAGGTCATAGAGAGTACAACGGTTGTCGGAGGAGGAGGTGGTGGCCATTAGGCTGCTCCCCTTTGTTTGAGAAGAAGAAACCCTAATTGTTAAAAGAGTAAATGGGCAGAGAGTACGGTCCATCATTTTTTTTATGTTATTATCTGCCTATTATTTTTATTGTTTTTTATTTTTCTTCTTGTTAATAATTTATACTATTAAAAAACGGGTATCCATCGGGTATCCACGGGTAGAAACAAACCCGCGGATTTTTTTATGCGGGTATCCATTGGGTAGCGGGACAGGTAGCAGGTACGATTTTTATTTGCGGGTCGGGTTCGGGTATCACTATATCCGTGCCCGACCCTACCCGTTGCCATCCCTAGGTGTCATTGCCATCCCAACTTTTATCAAATATTTGTAAAAGCATTTTTGATCTTTCAATATATTTTTCTAAATTAAATTTTAATTTTGAAAAACATAGTAAGGTGACTCAGTAAACAATGAAAACAATGACATAAAATCAATAAGATAAATGATCTAGAAACCAAAAACCCTAGTTATATCATGTCTTCAACCTCAGACTAGAAACCCTAGCCACACCATATCATCATGACGTTTAGAGCTGTCATATTTTTTTAACCCCAAGACCAACTCTGACCCTTTTCATAACAAACCCATTATATCTGAGGCTTTTTTAGAGTTCCTATCCCCCTAAACTCCATGAAATGGGTTGGGATTGAATTAGGTGGGTTAGCCCCTAGCCCCAATTTTTTGTGCGACTGATGAAGTATTTCCATTTTACTGAAACAAACACTTTGCCTACAAGAGTTCAGAGTCCTAGCCCCATTTTTTTGTGCGACTGATGAAGTATTTCCATTTTTCTGAAACAAACATTTTGTCTACGAAAGTTCAGAGTCGACGACAGCATAACCTCAGAACTTCAAAACCCAATTCAACCCTTCTCTCAATCACCCTCTTTCTTGTCAATTACACTGCCCATTTTAGAGGTACCCACTTCGTTTCTCACTTATTTCATGTTTATTTGTCTCTCTATGTTTATGAGTGTGAACAAGAAATAATATCTCGAATGTGTTTGTTGGTGATATATGGTCGAAGTTAGGGTGAAGCACCCGTTTATCCACATGTAAGTTTGTGGCTATGAGAAGTGATTTCGGTGTTTGTAAGATTGAGCCATTGTATAGAAGCAGGGTAGTCTCGTTGAGTCAGCTCAGTGTGAATTTAATGAATAATTTTTAGGTTGTCGTGTTCATGCCAAAAGAAATCAAATGGATCCCATCAGAAAGAGGGTGAAAGGTTGAATTTTAATAAACTTTTGGGAATGTGGTTGTAACATCCCAATAAATATAGATTGAAAACTATAATTTATTTTAAGGAGTTAACAAAAACAATAATAAAGAATAGTGGTGAATAAGCAATTAAAGAGAAATGAATATGAAATATCATATAGAATTTAAAATTGTACAGGGAATAGAAGTCTGATGCAATTTACACGATTTAGACCGAACGCTCAAGGTTCAACTTCAGACCAAACAGTACTACAAAAGAAGGGTTATACCGAATGGTTTTACAAAACAGAATATACAGATAGATACCGAACAATTATCTAGAAAATAAAACTATCTACAATCTATTGATCAGATGGTCCTACATTATCCTCAGGCTTATCGGTCTGCAGGGCGTCCTCCAATATAAACTAGGGAATGACCCCTAGGTCGTCTCCCAAAGACCAATTTTGCGATTCAGCATCAAGTCAAACACACAGTGGGGGGGTTTAAAATATTTCATATGAGAATTACATTAAATTAAAATGCATGAAAATATTAAACTGAACAATGCAACTAAATATCTAAACACAGTTAAATTAAATTTAATGCAAAATTAAACTAAAGAGATTAAAATAAACAACTCAACCTACAACTAAAATTGATTGATGAAATTTAAAATTGCAATGGCCTAAAGAATGGACCTCTTGGCCGTGAGGTTGATGCTTCCAAGTTCAACAAATCCCATTTCATTTTTTTCTTCAATTAAATATCCCAAGAGTGGAACAAAAATCGCTTCAGCCGAGCCCAATTTCATAATTTGGATGCAAATTATTTTCTCCACCTCACAAGCATGTGGGACCTTGAATTCCCAATCCATTTCCCAAAACCGTGCAGCTGCTGGAGTAAATCAACATGTGCCTCATGCTTTCACCAATTAGAAATAAATTACCATTTGTTGTGCTCTAACTCTTTCACTTTACTAGCAACAAGGGTGCAAAGAAATTCACTTCTCTGCTGACCGTGATTTTTGCACACTTAATCAACTTCTCATTTCCCAAGAAAAGCAAAAGAATGCTAGCACAACTCTTCACCTGAAACAAATAGGTTGTGCTTCCCCAAAAACTATCTCACGTGAACATCACCTTTCTCTCAACTAGGAAATCAATTTTCCTCCAATATTCCAATTGCAAAAAAACCGTGGTCTGCAACTTCTCACATAAAATGGTAATTGCCTTGCACACATTCAATTGTACCGTGGACCCCTCCTTTAATTCAATGAAAACTAATTGTTGTTTTTTTTTTCTTCCATCATCAACAATCCGTCACATCCTTCCATCAATTCCATGTGCATCCTTTTCTCCAATTAAAAGTAGTTTTCCTTCTCTCATCCAGCCGCTGCTTCCATGGTAAAAGCTAAAGGAAAGGCTATGACAATTAAATTAAGGCTACCAACTCAAGATGTGACAACTCCTCTTCATTCAATGAGAAATGAAAGGTTCAAAATAAAAGAAATAAATGGCTATCACAGCAATGCAAAGCTTCTCACGGTTTCTAGATATAATAGATCAAAAGGAAAAGAAATTGAAAGTTAATTCCCAAAAAGCAATGACCGATTGGACCGTTGCAGCATCTCAAAAGAAATCAACCATCCAAATACAAAATAAAATCAAAACAAGGTAATCTTCAAAAGCTAGACCCCACGTGACTACTTCTCAATCTTCAGTAAAAGAAATTCCCAAGCATCAATCAATCATGGTGTTTATTTATCAACTAAAGACATGAATGAAGCAAAAACCTCCCTCCTCGTTCCAATACTTTGCAGTAAACGGTACTTGCAGTCAATAAGAATAGGAAAAACGTCACTTCCAATATGTTCCAGCAAAGAAAGAATACCAAGCTTCTTAAAAAGATGAAAGGAAAAGAACATGCTTCCTTCAAACCATCAAGAAGAGAAACCGTGAGCCACTAAAAACCATGCATATTATAGCAAAGATCATGTTCATTCCTCTGTCCCAAAAAAAAATACCGAGTATCAAGAGAGAGCTATCAAACAGTGACGGCTGCTGTCCTAATTGGTCTGAGAATGTGTGTCAAAAAAACTAGGGTGGGGTCCACCCAAACCCTAAAGCCAAGTCACAAACTCTACCATTGGGCTTTTGCCTACACTACCAAAAATTAGCCCACTTATTACAAAACTTCACTAACAAAATTTAAATTACTAAGCTAAGCTAGATTAATTCTAATTTGCCTTGTGAAAATTCTTCAATTGCTTGGTGCCCTTCTAAAAGTCCCAAAGTATAGTTCCAAAATTTGCCCTGAAAATAGAAATAGGAATAATTAAGCTCAAATAATTCAAATTAATTAAAATATGAATTATTGGTCTAATTAAGCCCAAATGGTGAAAATGACACAATAATTAAGAATTAAGCGCAAATCATCAACACAATTCGGCGCGAAAAACTAAGTTAATGGTATAAAATATCGACTCATCAATCATTGCAGTGAAGAGAACAACCGAACGATAAAGCAATCATGACAGGAAAGATAAGGGTAAGCTTATGTAATTTAATTAATCCAAACTCACATACATTTAAACATCACAGTGGTATGATCAAAAGCAATATTCAAATCATGCAATCATCATACAAGTATAACAATCAAAAATCGAACGTACATACTATGATAACCGACCACTTTAGACTTTGTCCGGACTGTATGAGCAGTGTAGCTCGACGTTTCTAGCATCTGGTGTGGTGTAGTAACTGGCATTCCCTCGTCAGCTGCCACCCGAGGTTAGACCTAAAACGACCATCTGATCTTATGATCGCGGACCTCTTGCCATTCCCACACATGAATTACCGACCTCTACATGAGAAGGCGTCATCACGGAATATCAGGAACAAAACGACAGCAGAGTCTGACCGTGTTCATACTTTACAAATCATCACCAATCATGAGACATTCCTCCTTGGAATTCTCTTACATAACCTTATAACCAAATCCAACCGAATAACACATTCATCGCATTCAGAAATAATTCTTTAATATATAAAAAGATACTTTAATGGAAATGACCGAACGATCAACACTAAAGGGAAAACCGAATATATAACAAGGTACTCAAAGGAAAACCGAATACTATTTAAGACCGAGAAAATCTTATAAGATATAGATAATTTAAGGAAATGACCGAACAGTCAACAACTGGTTAATTTTTAGGGAAACCGAATACTTTTCAGCTTTGGTCGAATGATTCAAAATAAAAGAAGTTCTCTTCAATAAACTGGGTGCCAGTACAAGACCGAACACTCTTTGGGAAATCAAATGTCAGTATAAGACCAAGAACTCTTCCAAAGAAAATAGTATTAATATCAAACCAAATATCAGTAAAAGACTAAGTGTCAGTCTAAGACCGAACACTTAAATGACCAAAATGCTAGTCTATGACCGAGCACTTCAAAACCGAGTGTCAGTACAAAACTGACCACTCAACAATAAATATTATTAATATAATACCGAGTACATAAGTGACCGAATGCTCAGTTTATGACCGAAAGTTCTAAACAGATGATGATATATAGCAAAACCAAAAATGAAATCTTCATGACTTATTTGGAGTTGTCTCAACTAAACTACTTAGAAGAATAAAATACATATATAGTCTTTAGGATACCGATTGGTCATCAACTGAAATCTCCTACAGAAGAGACTTCAGTAAAGACCGAACGTACTAGGGAAAACCGAACGGTCCTAATGACTCTCAGTCACAGTTACAGAATTTTACCAAGTTTAGCAGGTTTATGACTAATTCCATTACCATCAAATTTTCATACCAGATATCAAACATGCTATACACACAACAACATACAATACTTCAACTATCAAATAGAATCATCAATCATATACTATTCCATCATGCATTAATTCGTAAGAGATAGTGATAATTAAATTCCATAAGCTTCCTTTACCTCTAATTCCAGCTAGCTTCTAAGTCCTTTACAACAACTACTTCTATAGCTTTCAATCCAAAGTCTGATCGGTGAAAAATGTCCATCATTGCATCAAATACACAAAATGGATTTAGAGAGCAATTTAACAAACACATGCAAGCTGAAACGGTTCTTGCATGCAAGGAAGATGAAGAGCTTCAAATGACAGAGAAACTTATCGGTCCAAATTGAAAACTGATCGGTGCAAGTGAAAGAGCTTGTCACCGGGAAGACTTAATCTGAAACGGAATGTTGATCGAAGAAGAATCATGGTTAGAAATCTAGAGAGAAGGTGAAGAGTTTTAGAGAGAAGGAGGAGAAAATGATGTTTCTAGAAACTGAGCCGAAGAAGAAGAAGAGTTGCATGCAGAAAAGTGACACTAATTTTCAAAATTCAACTTTAAATACAACCTCCACTAAAAACGATCGGTCCACTCCCTGCCTGCCACCTGTCTTCCACTTTCTGAAATTTCCCACTCTTTCGACTACCACACGGATCTCGATGGGCGAGGAATTAAATGGGCATGACAGCTTGTCCCCCACTAATATGAGGAATTAAATGAGACGTGACCTTCTATCTCCTACAATAATGGGGAAGTTTAAAGGGTCTTACAGTGGTACTACTAGTGTTGATTGATTTCATTTTTATGATTGTTTTCTTGTTTTTTCAAAAGGCACATAAAAAATTCAATAATATTAATATGTTCCTCAAATTTAAAGGTTATTGGGTAGAATATATGCAACTACAATATATGATATGTCTAGTGGATTTGCTTTGCATTGAACATGTTTGAAAGAAAGGCACAAATAAGATGGTGCTTCACTTTAAGATGCTGCGCTGACTCAACCTTGCACAACTCTGTAGTGCTGCACACAGTGATAACTTTTCCATTTCATGGCTTCTTAATCTTTCATTTTAGATCTCTTACCTTCTTCTTTGATCTTCCATCTTTTGATCTCAAAGCTTTTGACTTTCTAGATTATAGTGCCTGATTTGCTAAGTTGATGGAGGATTTGTCAATGAATGAAAAAGATATGCAACGGTTATTCTCTTAATTAGGATAATTAAATGTAATAAATGTATATGATATTTTAGCTTATTTAGTGGGCTAAAAATCAGCTTTAAGATTGTAATTATTTGTATATATATAAAAGTTCTCCAGCAAGAGGGAACATAATTTTCTGGCTCAATCTTCTCTAAATTTAACAGGACTGTGTTGCAGCTTTCCATTTTTTCTCTTCTGACCAACACAAAGATGTTCTGAACAGAAGATAATAATTTCTTGTTGTCGTGTTCTGTTATGTATGCCATCATTTAATCAGTTTTCCATTGATTTTTTTAAGTTGTTATTGATCTGTTATGATGTTCGTCTAGTTTGTTTGGCTTATCTGCTGACTGGATATTCAGTTTTGATTACTCTTTTGTCTTGCCAATTCGTTTGATGCAATCAAATTCTAATGAATACCCTTCAGATTTATTTGACAAGTCCATGGTTTCCTTTGTTGAAACGGAACCAAGTTCATTTTTTCTCCATTATACAGAAAAAATGGGAAGAAGAACATATATGCCTGATCATACATATTTTCTTTGCCGGTTTCCAAACTACTCAACTGATGTAGGAAAAATCCATTCATTATTATTGTTTTTTTTCTGGGGAATTCATTATAACATTGTAGTACTTCTATCCTTTTTTTCTTTATTATTATAATTTAGTAACAATTGCTGGGCATTTAAACATGTTCTCAAATATGATTCTGCATAAGAATGGCTTCTCTAGGTGCTTTATGTGATTATTTAATTGAATATTAGCCACAGTTCAGGGATGTTGTTGGAGGTCAGACACCTACTGTTGAACTGCTTTTATTTATGATTGGTAGTGAATATATCTTCCTTGAGTGATCCATGATTGGGGTTTCAACAAGTTTTAAGCTTCCTGTTGAGAGCTTAACATAACTTTTCTCCTTTATTCGAGCTTGGGTCTAGCTTATGAGACCATAGGTGGAGTGAAGATGGATCTGTGACCACTGAAGGAAGGACAAGATAAGGAATGATTGTATACGAAGAGATATTAGCATAACTTATTGAGGAAGAGAAGATAGAAATTCGGTTTGAAATGATTGAACTCTAAAACTTGTTATTGTTTGAAATTCAACATTTGTTTGCATGGAATGTTTGCATTCTTACGAGAGTATGTATACTGAATAAATAAAATAAGAAAATAAAATAAGTTTCTCTCCCAACATAAAATTAGATATATGCATATTTATGCTTTTGGGGTACTTTAAATCATTTACCTTATCCAAATATCGAAGCTAATTTAGAGAAAGATTAGTGATGCAATTGGTTATATGGAACCGGTTTGCCTGAGATATTATGATATCATTATAGCTTTATAGTTTGCTATTTGAAAAGTTAGTGATGCAAAAGCATCTTTGGTAGGAGTTGCTCAGGGGTTTTTAACCTTAAGAACTTACATATAATAATTTCTTATATGAACAAGTGTTTTTAACAGTACTTAAGAATTGTAAAATAACTGTAGAACCTTTTTGAAGTTTTCAAAAGATTGTACTGTTGGATATGTTCTGAGAAAATCAGAAGCACATAACTCATGTATCCACATATATATGTACCTTGGCAACTGGTTTTTATATATGTGGTGGCTCTCATTGATGTTGGAGTCTTTAAACCTTTAGTCTGTGTTTAATTTTTTTGGAAGTGAGGTTGGCTCTCATTGATGCTTTGATGTGTTGTGAATAGTCATAAGGGTAATGAATCGCAATTCAAAGCCATGATAGTAATGTTGTAGAATTTTTTTTTTTTTTCTAAGAATTATTGTGACCCAGTTTTTGTATGAAACAAGATAAACTCTATGACCCAGTTTTCCTTTTAATCTGAACCAATTAGGCTGGAAACCACTACATATATCCACTGTCAACTTGTCATTTTATTTTATTTTCCCTTTTCCTTTTCTGTTTCTTTTTCTACCACTTTTTTCTTTCTCTTAAAATAATCTTATCTTAATTAACATCAACTACTTTATAATCTCATATAGTATTTAGTAGTTTTCGATTCAAAGCAAGGAACCAAGAGTGTTTCTCCTGATCTTTCTGGTTCTCAATTTAGATTTTTTAGATTATGCTTTAGTGGCTTCTATTTGCCAATTCGCTGCAGGGTGTGGTAAAAAACTATGATTAATAATAAGCAAGAACAGTGACAAGGTAAGTGAGAAAAAAAAAATCTGGATATGCTTTTTATTCTACATATATGATGTTTTTTGTTTCAGCATTTTATCATAAACATAACCTTCAATTGCTATATGTTTCTCTGCAGAGGCATTTCTATTATGTAGTTTAAGTTGAGTTTGGGTTTCTTGTTATAGAATTGACTATCTTTTGTTTTTATTTTTATTATTATATTTTTTTTATGATAAAAAGGTAAGTTCATGAATTAGTCTTCATTCATAAGATTTTAGAGATATTTAGTCCTCCGGACTTTTTTAATGATTTTTTTTTTGGTTCTATGGGTTTTTTTTATCCCAATCGACTGTTTGACAGTTCTAATGATGTTGTCATTGAACCATCCATGTTGCCAACCAATAGAAACAAGGCCATATAACCTTGCACCACTAAATAACACCTGTGATGTCCATTGGCACAGAGACCATTACGAGCAGTTGTGCCTCCTCCATCAGACAACTCATTTGCGCCATTGGTTGAGAAATGTAAAAAATATGGAAGAGCAATGTCTAGAGGAGGAGATAAATTCTTGGAGAAGGTTGACAAATCTTATAATGGGAGTCCAAATATTTCACTTTTTCTATTGAAAAAAAATCCACGTCTCCTTAATATATTTAATCACTGTTATTTTTAATATCGTTAAGTTAATTTAAAATTTAACTACAAGAGTCGCATTGTTTCAAATTTTCAAAAAAACTAATTGATAAAAAACTGTTGAATCCATTTAAAACTAAAAAAAAAAATGACCTCTGAATTATTAAACCTAATTAATAAGTATAATAACATATTTTTATGAATTGAAGAAAATAAAAATTTAAATGAAGGGTTAAATTGCTCTTCACTAAAACACGAGCTGCCGCCTCCCGGCACAGAACTATAATTTGATGATGGTTAAATCATGGGACCTGAATCATGCTTCCTTACTAATTTTCAGTTTTAACTACCTACCCCTCCGTCGACCCCTGCGTTACGTTACAACGAAAGGGTTTAGGGTTTTTGGAAGCAATGGACGAAGAAAACCAACGAAGTGTGCCGGTTCTGCCATGGATGCGCCACCCCGTCGACGTCACTCGCTGTGAACAACTCTCCCTCCGCAGAGTTCCTTTTCTGGACCGCAGGTACTTCCTCTGACAATCCATTGATTTTGATTTCACTTTGCATTACTCACGCCATCCATCCATCTTTCGAATTAATTCCACTCACAATTTTCAATTTCACCAGATTAAAGTCGGCGCTAGAGAACATGGAAATCTCGAAGCTGTTCCCGGTTCAAGTCGCGCTTTGGCAAGAAACTATTGGACCAGGTAACTTTGAGCGAGACCTTTGTATAAACTCGCCCACAGGAAGTGGCAAAACCTTGGCCTATGCTCTTCCCATCGTGCAAAAGTTGTTGCCTACTTCCACTGTCAAGTGCCTTCGTGCTTTGGTTGTGGTTCCCACCCGCGACCTTGCCTTGCAGGTTAAACAGGTTTTCGATGCTATTGCATTGCCATTAGGCCTGCGCGTGGGATTGGCTGTTGGTCAATCTTCGGTTGCTGATGAGATATCTAGTCTCGTTTACCTACCGGGGGAAGAGGAGGGTGTAGATCCTGGGTTTTTGTCTCCGTTCTGGTTTCAAAGTAAGGTGGACATATTGGTGGCAACCCCCGGAAGGCTTGTGGACCATGTCAACTTGTCTAGGGGTTTCACATTGAAGCATCTTCATTATCTTGTGAGTAGTAAAATTAGTTACTTGACACTCNTTAATGGAATGNTTATTGTANCATATCTTTCGTATAAGAAAGAATGTGGTAACNNNATTGACTTTCACGGGTACTGCTCGGCNTGATGTTTAATTTATAGGAAAAATGNATATCTTCTTGTGTGGAAATTCAACTCAATGGANACCAATTTTGGCCNTTAANCTTTTTGCTTTTCTTCTTTTGTATGTGTGTTGACAAGTTAAATGGTATCAGGTGGTTGATGAAGCTGATCGGTTGCTCCGGGAGGACTACCAGTCCTGGTTGCCCACTGTACTTAAATCGACCCAATCTAGCAACAATGATGATGGTGGTAGTGGTGGTGGTGATGATGTTTTCCAATTGGGGTTCCCTTATTCTCCCTGGAGCAGAAGAACATGGTGGGTTTAAAATTCATTTGAATCTCCCTTGAAATGTTCATATCAATGAAAAATGGAAAACATTGTGTGTTGCCTAGTGGATATAGTTGGTTAAATGTGCAACTGTTGCTCTTTCATTGTCTAAGTTCTGATAGTTCTAGTAACAATGTTAATTTGAATAAACTTAAAGAATATATTAAGTAAGGATGGTTTTATTCTTCTACTAGATGTAGCTGTACTTTTTTGGTTTCTTATCCATATTAATATAGTAGCATTCAAAAGTTTGTTGTTTTACTTAAATGATGGAATTAAAAATAGCATTTAACTGTTGGTTAGCTTTTTCAAATGATGAAATTTAAAATTTGATAAATGAATGTAAATAAGACAATGATGATAGTTACTCAGTCACCTATTGTTAGTTCATAGATGTTTTGTGTATACATGTGGTTGGCTGTTCTATTCCAGATAGCTGAATGTAGACAGATGGAAACGATAGACAACAGTGCATCGAGTCTCTGAAGTCTCTCTATCTCTCCTCTAGATTCTGTTATTCCCTATTCCCCTTTCCTCACCCAGTCTTTCTGTATCTTTCACCTTTCCCACCTAAATTTCATATCAAAATATTCAGAAAATAACTCAATAATAATATGTATAGTTTTTTTAACTATAAAGTTTTATACTTTGTATTGTTGCATTAATAGTCTTAATAGTCACCAACACTTTCAATTTTTAAAAAATTATTGGGAAGACTAATAGTGTAATTTTCATTATTTGATTTTTAAATTCAACATTTTTACTGTGTTAATAGTCTAACTATAGTATTAAAACTTAAATTGATCTTTAGTTGTTGTTTTTATAGTTCCTATTGTCTTTGTTATCTTTTCATTTAATAGAAAAATGAATGCTCATCTTGACTAATTTTTTCTGTTGTAGTGGAGTTGAGAGGGGGTCTAAGCCTCACTCTAGGCTGGCAAAGGTGGTTTTGTCTGCGACATTAACTCGAGATCCAGGAAGGCTTGTTCAGCTTAATTTACATCACCCTTTGTTCCTCAGTGCTGGCAAAATGCGGTATAGGCTCCCAGAAAATTTGGAATCATTCAAACTGGTATGACATTTCATAGGAGCTATTGTTTTTTTTTTTTTTTTTTTTTTTTTTTTTTTTTTTTAAATTTCTAAAGGGTGTGATTGGGATCATTTTGAGCCTTTGTCACCATAAATTTGGCATGTATTACAGCTAGCTAGTTACTAGATTTAATTTTTCATGAATTTAAAATTTTGTTGGTTATAATGAAAAAGCTCCCTTTGTACTTTTATATTTTGATGTATTGCAGATCTGTGAAAGAAAGGTCAAACCCCTGTACTTGGTTGCCCTTTTGAAATCCCTAGGAGAAGAAAAATGCATAGTTTTTACAAGATCTGTGGACTCAACACATCGTTTATGCAAATTGATGAATTGTTTTGAAGATCTGCAAATTGACATCAAGGAGTATTCTGGTCGTCAACATCAACGTGTAAGAAGGTAAGTTTTGATTAACTCGCTCTAAACATTTAGTTGATGTGTTAACTTTGAGCTAAATTCTCTCCTTGTAGACTCGACATTATGCAAAACTTGTTCTGAAAGACCTTTTCATCTTTGGACGAGCAGTGTGTTTATAGTTTTGACTATAGATTAGCTCATTTTGTTTGAAACAACATATATTAAAAGGCTTACTAAAGAGTACTTTTGAAATAGAAATAATAGCGATATATCCCAAATTTATTGAAAACTATACAGGCCCAGTGTTGACAAAAAATGTTTCTTCTCTACAGCAAGACACTGAATGAGTTTAGAAAAGGGCAGTTTCAAGTGCTTGTATCTTCTGATGCAATGACTCGTGGAATGGATGTAGAAGGGGTAAGAAATGTTATTAATTATGACATGCCCAAATACATAAAGACTTATGTTCATCGAGCTGGCAGGACTGCAAGAGCTGGCCAGAATGGGCGTTGCTTTACATTGATGTCAAATGATGAGGTATAAAGTTCTCTTGTCTCATTCATGGTCGTTTCTTGTGCTAGATGGAGTATGACATTTGAGCCATGAAAGAGGCTAAGTTTACGACTTCATAATGACTACTAACTAGATTCAACAATTACTTTCTTTTCCCAGTAGGTTTTTTTACTCACTAAGCAACCAAGTTGATTTCTAATATAGATTAGGTGATTAGTTCAGTAGCTTATGCTCGGTACTATATTCATGATATATACCTATATATTTTAAATAGTTTTTCTTTTTACTAATAAATTCAACAATTTCTTTCTTTTTTTAGTAACTTTTTGTACTCAGTAATCAACTAAGCTGATCACATTTAGATTAGGTGAGTGACTTATGCTTGGTGCTATGCACATGGATAATATATATATATATATATATATATATATATATATATATATATATATATATATATATATATATATATTAATGCTGTTTTTCTCAAAGATGCAGAATTACATTCCTGAGAATTGAATTTTTATCCTAGTTCAATGGCATGATGCGTTTCAAGTAGCCAAACTCACTTAGTGGATTACGACTGTTGTTACCATTGGGTGCTTCATTGATGTTTTCTTTCTCCTGTGTTGTTTGTTTCTTGTAAATGAATTAAGAAAGATCTCTTAACTGGTTGGCTCTTTGTATTCTTCTCTATCTTTTTGGATCTCTTTTAACAAAAAGATTGAACTTAATTTGTTTTGGCTTGAATTATCAAAAGGATACTAGCACTTGCTGCTTTGGCTTGAATAAATAATTATCATTCTTTGTATAAGTTTATGTTGGCACTCTTTCATCCCTATGACAGTAATATAATTTGTCACTACTAGAGTCTGAATATTGTTTTCCTAAATCATTCTTGTCAACACTTGTCTTATTCCAGGTTGGACGGTTTAAGAGGTTGATGAAAAAGGCTGAGGCTAGTGCTTGTCTCGAGCATACTCTTCCTTCCCATTTGATTGAAGAACTTCATAGTACCTACCAATCAGGTAAATATTTTAAATTCGACTTTTGGTGTGTAATGCACAAGCACCTTTCTCAACCATTGCCATGGGTGGATAGGCATTGACATTGTTATAGCTTCATGTGCGATGACGAATATGCATACATGGGATAAAGGGACAAAAAGGAAGACACAGTATTTGTGAAAACTTCTATTTTTAATTGAGTCACCATTGCAATAAAAAAGAAAGATATACAGCCTAGAATTATTGCAGCTCATCAAAAGGATAAGATAGGAATCCAAGAGACAAAAATGACAGTCTAATGCAGCTCACTAAAAACATAACAAAAGAAAGTCCTAGACTATTTTGGAAGCTTGGATTTGATCTTGGGCCCATTGATCGTCTATGGGCTGATTGTGTAACTTGGTTTTTTTTTTTTGTTATATCCCTTACAAGCTAGAGATAAGAAGATATCAGCCAGCTCTAGCTTGGATAAATTTGATGTAAATGGTTTAGCTTTAGAAGGGGGATTTTGAATAGAGCTCATCTAACAGTTTTTCAAACAAGTTTACAAAGACTTTCGTAAACATCGTAAAGATAACAAAGAGTTGAAAACCCTTTGTAATAGAAAGAGTCAACGAAACGTTTTGGTTCCCCCCTAACTTGGACTACATTTAGTTTTCCTTTGCCAACTTCAAGGTGTTCCCCTCTTGACTTACAATTAGTACACTAAGACAAACATTAATACACTTTAGATTTAGAGCAGAGTTTTCATTATCTTACAATGAGAAACTCCTAACTTACAATGAGTGCCCCAAGTCACTATTGACTTACAATGAGTACACCATGCCGCACTTGACTATCATCTAATCTACGCTTAAGATTCAACACCGAGTACACAATGCCCCTTCAGGCAGAGTACACAACCTCTCTAGATTATATAACAAAAATTGTTTTGAATACAAGTTTCACTCTCAACAAAGGTTATAAAATGATAACTCTCCTTGCTTTTAGAGTCTAAAATTCGCAACTATGAAGGATTTACAAAGAACACTCTCACTTTAGAAGACGAACCTTTACAAAAGCACTTAGAAGCTATAAATATGAATCACATAAGGCATGTATAGATTGTTTCACATTTGTTTTCCGTAATGTTTAGCAACTTCAACAACACTCAAAGTTCTCAGCAACTTTGGTTTGCATTGGGTTTCTTCTATTTATTAGCATCACAAAAAGATCTATTGGCACTAAGCTTTTTCTTTGTCCTTTGTATCAAAGTCTTCTCTAAATGAACTTAACATATTGACAACTTTTATTATTGAACGTTTTGTTTGGTGAAGGACAAACTTTTTCTTTGTAGCTAGTTCTGGGTTAAGCTTCGAGAGAGAGAAAGTAGAGACATGTTGAACGAGAACAAATTTTATTGAAACTCAACTAATGACAAAGATCTGTACATGAAAGTATTTATGCAGCTGTCTACTATGGTCAACTAGTAACTATAGTTGACCATTGGCCATAGTATAGTAAACCCCCCTAACTACTAGATACCACTCAACTATTACTGTGTACACTAACTTTCTGCTATACTGTCAACACCAAAATGAGTATGCAAGTTTAGGATAGGGTTTTGATTGTTATAATATAGAATGCTGGATGAGAAGTGATAAGAAGATTTTGAGAAATCGTAATATTGATATGGGATAATAGAAAATATCGACAACCCCAAAATGTTGTGAAAGAATCGAAAGCCATGATGGGTTATTGGAAAGTATTGTGGACAAAAGAAAAATACAATATATAGAGATAGATAGGTGGGTAGATCATTACAAAATTAAAAATAAAATCGAGGGAAAAAACCACCAAATTCATGTTTTAAAATACCGACAAAATATAAGGCACGTTTTAAAATTTGAGTGATCCAATGGGCTGTTTTTCTGACGTGTCTGTGTAGTCTTCATGATAACAAAATACCATGTTATTGTATTTTAATTTAACTAATTAATTGATTCCCTGCTATTAACCATCTGATATGATTTTTGATACCCAGAAAAGGAATGAATATATAATATTACACTTGTCCCTTCATAAGATTTATAAAATATGATAATTTTGTTGCGCATGGACCTGGGACTAGCTTAATGCATGATTTCTTTTATATTTTTGCTATTCAAAATTTACTTGGATGTTTCTTAGTCAGGGTCACGATTCCATTATGCATAGTCAGCAGCTCCGCAGCTATTTCCTACACTAAAATATATTTCTTGCTGTACCTCAAATATTCTCAGTTTGTCCTTTTGTTTTTTTCAGTAGTCCGAAAATAAAAACAATGACTTTTGGATTATATAGTCTGGAAGTAAAAAATAACTTATTTTATATGGGTGTGAAAAAAAAACATGGAGGTGCAGAAAGAAACTGTTTTATGCGTTGCAACATAGGCCTTGGGTGAACCCAAACATTTCTTAATAACCTTTTTCTTTATGCTATTTTTTATTTACAATACTTTTTTCACTTAAATGTGTTGGATGTAGATTACAAATTCTGGTTTAACTTAATTCGATGTCAAACCAGAAATGTGTTAAGTCTCTGACATGTTTCATTGTTGGCAGCACTATCAAAATTAAAGGAGATAATATTGGAGAGTCGCAGGAAGCCCAAGGATAAGTCCTGTCAATAGATCAGAAAGAGAGAAAAGAGAAAAAGTATTTCACGGGAATGGCTGCCAATGATTTATATAGATAGTGAAGTTAATTTATTTTATTACTTTACTAGATTTAATATATTTTAAGATTCTTGTATAATGATATTTATTAGTTTTATTTAACATATCATTGTTTATTATAATGTTACTATTTTCATTTATAATAATAATAATAATAATAATAATAATAATATAATAATAATAATAATAATAATAATAATAATAATAATAATAATAATAATAATGTATTCTACTGGTTGAATGACAATTCCAAATACTCTAGACATTAAAGTGACATGTGATTCTTAATATAGTTTTTTCAGGATAGTAATGAATGTATTGGATTTGCTCGAACTCGTAATCACTCGTTAAACAACATCAATTTATATATATTAAATAAATAAATTTTAGGGTTAAATATATTTTTAGTCTTTATAATTTGAGGTGATTTTGAGTTTAGTTCATCTTTTAAAGTAAGGTACAATTTAGTTTTCCAATTTTAGGAAACTTTGATTTTAGTCTTCCAAAACTAGTTCTGTTAAAAATCGGTTGATGTCTAACAGAAAACTAACACTACTTTTTTCTCTCACCTTTTCTCTTTCTCTCTCTTTTGTTTTTCTTTCATCTTCTAGCCCAACCTAGAAACCTTTCCCACCTAGAAACTTTGACTGCAGAGACTGGTAGAAGGAGGTGGTGTGGTGGCTAGTTCGAAGACACGGTGATGTGTAGCAGAGACAAACTTTTCTCTCTCCTTTATCTTTCTTCCATCTTCCATCCAACCTCCTAAACCTATGCAAAAACATGAATAGAAATATAATTCTACTTATCCCATCACTTAAGAGATAAAGTTAAAGTCTGCACCACAAATAACTTACTGATTTTATTTGCTATCAATATTAGACATTCAATTTTTATCACCACTCATTTATGGATTATTAAGAGTAAAGTAGTAAAACAAAAAGTGAACTTTCTACAATTTTTTTGGACAGATATGACGAGCAGAATTTACCAGCAGTGGACATTTTTGTATGCACTGCTGATCCAAAACTGGAGCCTCCATGCATAGTGATGAAAACAGTATTATCAATAATGGCATACAATTATCCAGCAAATAAATTGAACTCATATCTCTCTGACGATGGAGGCTCTGAGCTAACATTCTATGCTCTCCTAAAGGCTTCCATTTTCCCCAAACATTGGTTACCCTTTTGTAAAAGATTCAATGTTGAGCCTAGGTCGCCAGACGTCTACTTTGCTCAACTCCAAAATTCAAGCAATAGCGCTGAGTATCAGAAAGCATATTTATATGTCAAGGTAACCAAGTATTTTTTTTTTTATTATTAAGCACGTTGAACGAATTTACCTATGTATAATTATATATGTTTATGTCAGAAATTGTATAAGGAAATGAAAAGTGAGATTGAATCCGCCGCAACAAAGGAAGAGTTCCACAAAATGTGAAGAATGAGCACAAGGGATTCTCAGAATAGAACCCAAAAACGACAAAGCAGAACCACCAGTCTATTGTGCATGTATGAACATTTTTAATTTTCCGAGAAAACACGAAGAACATTTTAGTTTTTCTACGTAGTTAATATCTGTTTATGATTATGTTAGATTATAGTGGATGGAAGAGATAGAAATAGTGTAGATGAAGATGAATTTGAACTTCCAACAGTAGTATACATGGCACGAGAGAAACGACCCAACCATCCTCATCACTTCAAAGCTGGTGCTGTTAATGCACTGGTGAGTGATTAAATCACTAACTATATGTTTTATAAAAATCATCAAATATACATTTTTTAAACTTTTTGCATTCAGTGTGTGCTAATTAAATTTGTAATGTCTTAAACTTATTAACTCTTTATCTAATAATAAAATGCTTACAATTGTGCAGATAAGAGTATCATCCGAAATAAGCAATGCTCCTTTCATCCTCAACTTGGACTGTGACATGTACTCCAATAATGCAGATACAATTCAAGAAATACTATGTTTTTCCTCGACGAAACAAAAGGACAAGATATAGCATATGTACAATTTCCCCAAAGCTTTGCAGAGGTTTAGGAGGTTGGGTGGAAGATGGAAGAAACATGAAGGAGAGAGAAAGGTTTGCCTCTGCTGTGCACCAGCATCTCTTCGAACCAGCCACTGCGCCACCTCCTTCTACCACTCTCTGCAATCAAGGTTTCTAGGTGGGGAAGGTTTCTAGGTTGGGCTAGAAGATGGAAGAAAGACAAAGGAGAGAGAAGGAGAAAAGGTGAGAAAAAAAGTGGTGTTAGTTTTCCGTTAGACACATCAGTAGATTTTTAATAGAGTTAGTGTTGGAGGATTCAAACCAAAGTTTTCTAAAGTTGAAGGACTAAATTGTACTTTACTTTGAAAGAGGGACTAAACCCAAAATCGCCCCAAAGTATAGGGATTAAAAACATATTTAACTCTAAATTTTATGCAAAACATAATATATATTTAAACACTTATTAATTACGATTTTGGTCCGTAGAACTAGTGATGAATCCCAACCCGTTTTAAAATGGTTTTCCTTCAAAATGTGCAAGCGAATTTTTAAATTGGATGAAACAAGAATTAATAAACTTATAGAAAATAGTTAAAGGATCCATTTGAAAAATGAAAAACCGGAATTAATCTTTATTGCCTTTTTTAGTTTTTAATTATATATTCCTTATAATACCATTTGAGGGAAACATTAAATCAAATTTGATAGAAATAAAAGATAATTGATAAAGGTGAGCATTTCAGTTAAGATGACCAATAAATCTTTTTCGTGGATATGTTTAAATTTTGATGAAAATTTTTTACTTTGAGAAGATAAAAGTCGGAACATGGAATTTTAAAGAATCACAACGAATAGTGAGCGAACTTAAAACTTTTTATTTAATAAAAAGTCTTTTAATTATATATGATTTCTTGTTATAGGATTTTCTGGTTGGGCAAAGATCCAAGGTGGTTTTAATCTTTATGGTTAAGAAGATATTCTTAATACTATTCTTGGACGACCTAAACACCTTGGATGTGCTTGTACCTTTGGATACAGTGTGGGAATTCGAAGTTACTTTGGCGTCTCATCGCAACATTAATCTTATTCATCTTTTAATCCTCCTTTGGAAAAGTCTTGAAGAAGATGAAAGTTGAATTTGCAGAGTAGTTACGGTAGATGAGAAAAGAATGGGAGTAGATTAGACAAGAGTGGCAAGAGATGATGAAAACATTTGACAAGCATCTAGAGAGCTTAGTACTCTCGCGAAAGGTCCCTGCTATGGTACAACTTGACTTTTTTCCCAATCTCCAAGCCAAGTACTAATGGGAGTTGTTCAACTGCAATTGAAACAGGGTTTGACATTGGCTTTGGTTGCCAATGTGAGTTGTAAACATTGGTTGATAATGTATCTCCCTCCTAATTGGTGGCTCACGGGAAGTGCTTTGAAGGTTCCACAATGTTACATGGTGAGTGTCTCCCATCTCATTTGGTAAAGGTTATGGTGGAGACTGTATTGGCTATTGATGTTTTAGTTCCTATATTGACATCAAAGATTGGTATTGTATTAGAAACATTACAAACTTTCATCGCTTGACTGAAACATCTCATGAAATGACACCATAGATTGAATCGGTTACACCACACATTGAATTGATTTGTATCTCAGCTAATATTGTTACATATACAATATATAGTTGAAGTACCTGAAAAACACTAGATGGGGGGTTGAATAATGTTTATGGAAAATGTTTTTCACAACCTTTCTGATATAGCACGTTGTCAAGCGAGTGAGATATTCTTTTAAAGGCTTAGACGCTCAACTTAAAATATATGCTTTGTAAATGTAAAGCTCAACTGAAGGTTTTCTAAGAGGTTCGTATAGTAAACAGAAGAGAGAATAACACAAGAGATTTTATACTGGTTCGCTCCAACTGAGCTACGTTCAGTCTTCTCTACAAATTGTTCCACTATAATCTTCACACGATTACAAACGAATATTAGTACCACTCCTGGTACCCAACTACCTCGTCGAGATTTTCTTTGAGTATTCACAGCACTCTTGGTACTCAACACCTTGTCGAGATTTCCTTGAGTATTTGCACCACTCTTGGTAGTCAGCAACCTGCCGAGATTTCCTTGAGTATTCGCACCACTCCTGGTACTCAACAACCCGCCAAGATTTCCTTGAGTAGTCGCACCACTCTTGGTACTCAACAACCCACCAAGATTTTCTTGAGTATTCAAACCACTCCTGATACTAGACTATCATGCCTAGATTCCTTAACTAAAAAAAGTTTAGTTGTAAGTATTTTAATTCTCTTCAGAATTGCAATCAAAGATTGCTTACAAGCAGTTTAGATTAAATCTCTCCACGAGAGGGTATGAATACAATACAGTCTAAACATTTGCAGATGTTTCTCTCTTTGATCTTACTAAAGTAAGAGATTTGACGCTTAAAGCTTGTGAGTGTTACCAATAAGGAGTATTGGTAAAACCTGAAGATATGTTTTGATGATGCTGCAACTTATAGATTTTGGATGTAGTAGGAAAATATTTAAAAAGCAACTTGTAGATTTTGAATGTAGTAGGAAAATGTTAAACATTGTAATTTTTACTGGTATAATCGATTATGGTTAAGCTATAATCGATTATCACATGCTTTTGTACTAGAATAATCGATTATCATGAAGCAATAATCGATTATCACAAGTCATACTTGAATAATCGATTATCACTTCATATAATCGATTATCACTTTTTGAAAACTCTATAANGGACTTGAATAATCGATTATCACTTACAATAATCGATTATTCATGGCAGTTGGGAGCTGACCTTTGGCATTTTGTGTACTTGGCTATATATGAGGTTTTGGAGAACTCAGAACTTAAAGTTTTTGAACTGAGAAAGCTTATCAGAACACTGTGTGTCAGGGGAAGTTCTCATAAAGCTTTTGTTCATCGTTCCCTTGCTTGGTCTTGTGAAAGGAGAGGCTCGCGTATCGTGTGTCGATAGTCGGAGCAGACTCTCTTCAAGTTAGCAAGGTGCCCTTGCTTGGTCTTGTGAAAGGAGAGGCTCGCGTATCGTGTGTCGATAGTCGGAGCAGACTCTCTTCAAGTTAGCAAGGTGCTCTGCCTGGTCTTGTGAAAGGAGAAGCTCGCGAATCGTTGGTCGATTGCCGGAGCGGTTCTCAGAAGCTCGCGAATCGTTGGTCGATTGTCGGAGCAGTTCTCTTCAAGTTGGTAGAGTGGTTTTCTTCGTTTTATATTCTGTTCATTTGATTGTAGTTCGTAAAACTGTTTTTAGTGGAACTGTTAATCACTCTTTGTAGTGATTAACGACTGGACGTAGATTCTGTTGAATCGAACCAGTATAAAAATACTCGTGTGATTTTTCTATTCCTTACACTCATTTTATTTAACGCATATCAACTGTTTGATTAATTTTCTGAAAGAAAATTATTTTTGCTAAAAAGGGCCAATTTCGTTTTAACTGTGACTGAACACGCTTTCCGCTTTCTCTGTGTTTTAATTCCGCTGCGTTTTTACTCTTCGAAAATTACCCCTAACGATACCATCAGTGAGTATCTCTTTCTCTTTTCTCTTCTATTCTCTTTTCTCCAGCTCAGATATATTCTTTTCTTTGAGCAATTTTTCTCTCTTCTTCTCTATAGGATGGATATTACGTTATAAGCTTTGCACACTTGCTATCCTATATTCTATCCTCTTGGTTTTCTTTGTGAGAGATCTTCTATTTATAGGCTTGATGAATATTTGTCTGTTAGACAATGTTTGTAGTTCGTAGCCTAGATGCTTGTATTTTCTCTTCTTTTCACAACAATCATTGTGTAAGTCAACCGTGTCAGAGCGTGCATGATTTTTTAGTTCTTTGCTTGAAGTAGGTTGTACAATATTTTTAGACTTTGCTTCAAGAGAGGAAAATTCCATGATTATCTCTTTTGACTCTAATGTCCACATTTGATTTTCATCTGTAGCATTGTGGATGCGTGTATAATAGTTTGTCTGGAAAATTAGAGTAAATTGTGCATGCAATAGATATGACTTTTCTTATCACTTTTGTTGTTTTTGAACATTAGCATTTAATGTCATTTAATATTAGCTCAAAACAAAAAAGTTCTTTTTGATTTCCTATCGTTAGGTAACATTTTGCAATTAAGATCTTTTAATTTGAAGATACCAAATGTAAAGATACTTCATCATGAGATGACGTGTCTGTTTCGCTTGTGGCATCGTCTGGATGCAAGTAAACGCTTCTTTGTATGTGTACCTTGTAGGCATATAACATTTAGCTTTCTTAGGCTTTCTTATGTTTTCATTTTTCGAGAAAAGCCAAATACCTAGTTCATATATCTTAAGCATTGAACGTTTAACTTAGTTCTTTCTTAGGAACTTTTGGACAAGACATCGTTCAGTCAAGCGTTTGGTTGTTCTAGCCCAAGTGTTTTTCTATTTTTCTAGGACCTAAGTGTTTTCCTATGTTTTCTAAGTTTTGGGTTTAGGTTCTTGTTTTGTTTGTTTGAGTTTTTGGCTCTACGTTTTTATCCGAGGTTGCTTTCTGATCTTTTAACCCGTTTTAATGTTATTTGATTAAACTTCAAAACATGAGATTGTTTGTTCATATAGACGGTTTTGTCTTTAAATATAGTATCCTAACTAGTGTCGTGTTTGTTTTGTGTGTAGCAACATCAAATAGAGTTGTATGCATAAAAAAATTTGGAGGATGCAATAGCCATGTTGACGAAGGTAGCCATGAGGATAAAACTAGTGGTGATTCCTTGGCATGCCACTGTTTTTGGCAAAGCTAGCGAACTTCCATGGTTTATATATAAATCTGATTTGATGAAGACTTTAGTAGGCAATGAAGGAGTTAAACATATCTATTCTACAATTATCAATGATGTAAGTTAACTTTTAAAGTCATTTTTATTCCTTACTTCATTAGATATTTGATATGTGTTTATTATCAAATTTAGGTATTTGCATGGTTTGTGTTTGGAAGAGGGAAAGGATGACACATATGGGTTTATATATAGATAAACAAAAATGTACATCACTAATTCCATAATGTAAGGACATAAACAAGTTTACCTTGCTTTATATATAGGTAAGTAAATCTATCCTTATTTAATAACTTATAGTTTTGGCATGATATATGTTTTAACTAATTTTCAATTTAGTCATCATTGGTAATTATAGTTCTATTAGTATCAGTTCGTACTGTTTTATGGTTTTACTCCTTGCATTAGAAGCCTCTCCTTCACTTGAAAAGTATAGTAGATACATAAGTATATTTTGAGAAACCCCTACTTCCTACTACTACATTGACCTTTAATATACAATTGAATGTTTCCTAACATAAGAGCTACAGGTGTGGTTATTACATCATGCACTGGATGACAACTATTGTTCAAGTCAAGTATCTAAGTAATGTGAGATGTTATAACCCATTATATATTAACTTTAGTTTCAAATTCAATTAATATGTCCTAGTTTTAACTTCATTTCACTTTTACAGAAATTTAATGACGTTCGGTTGATTCATCAAAGAGCATTAGAATATGTTTAATAAACATGGACAAAATACTTTATTATCATATATAAAAATATAAGGTGTTAGAGTTAGACTTAAAGTTATTTGTTAGAACAGTTTCACTATTATTTATTAAAATATTGATGTACATAAAATTACTATTTTGTATAAAAACTTTGTGATCAATTTTAGGTAGATAAAATTGTAAACATCACGTTTAAAAAAACTATCATTTTAAACAACGGTTCTTACCAAGACCATTGTTATATATTAATTTATTATTATTATTATTATTTTCGACTGCTTTATAATGATGGTTATTGTTATTCTAAACCTTTTTCATTAATATTTTTATTCTAATTAAAATTTGATGACAATGTAGTATTGTTATTATATTAAATTTTTAATAATAATTAAATTTAATCGTCGTTAAATTTTCAGATGTAATAATGGTTAAATATAATCATTGTTATTTGTAAAATACTTTTAAGATGATTCAATAATAGTTTTAAAGTTATAGTGAAAAATTGTTTTTTAAATGTCTAGATAAGCCTAGTGATTAAAACTTGAGCAAATTAAACTAATGTATATACTCCCTAATAAACATAAAGACAAAAAAGAAGAAGATATTTATGACTCAATGGTTTCATAAGGCAAATTAAACTATTTTATCTGAATAACCTTTACAATATATTAAAATAGACAAATTATCAAGAAAGTTGTTAATATTTAAACACTTAAAATCACTTGCTATAGATTCGTATAGGACCGCAGAAATTTCCTAACGAAGCCCAAAATAATCTAAAATAATATCTTCAATAATTCTACCATTTTAAGCACATTGCCCTTGCCTCCCATTAACATTGTCGGAACCTCACCGCCAATTATAACTATGATGCTACACTTGGCATCCATGTTCTTCGTTCAATCAAACTTCTCCAACATCAATGCAATTCAAGATCCAATAATCAGTGCCCTGAAACTTGGAAGACTAACCCAACCAACATAAAATAAACAAATGTATGAACAAAATTTATCGAATTTACACCCATGTCATGCTCACATACCCATCATAAGCAACGTGGCACACTAAAGCAGCCCTTCACTAAACCCCAAAAAGTGTATATTTGTAAGAAGTGTACCCAACAAAAACCATATCTCCATGGATATCAAATTTCCACCCATCTTTTGACACATACCATTCAGGTCCCACCGGAAAGTTATCCACAAGGAAAAGTTAGGAAAACAATTTTGCGTCGCAATTAATACCAAAAGCTAGAGGCGGCACTAACAAATAAATTTTGATTTAACCTTTATGATTGAGACCATTGACTCAACCTTAGCCTAGTTAAGTAACTCTAGCTACTTCTTATAAATCCAACCCTTCATCCCTTCATTCTCATCATCAACAATCAAACCAATTTCAGCAATATTTCTCTCCTAGTACTTTTCCATCTTTTAGCTTTCTCTTCTTCCTAAACACTTCCAAAAATATGGCGAATTCTCGCATTGCTAGGTTCTTCATGGAGGTAGCACCACCACAGTATGTTACTGTGATGAGGCACAGAACTTCAAAGATGTTGGACACTATTAGTGAAGATGAGAGGGAGATTAGCACTAATGATTCTGTCATTTCACCACCTAAAACCTCAGCAGCTTCATCTGCTGCTTCTGTCACCAATGCAAAGAGCAGCTACTTCCTCAAGGAAGTTCATAGATCCCTCTCTATTCTGAATCAGTGAAGCCAGATCCTGAGGCAGGGAAAATTAATCAACCTTGGTCTTTGTTTTTTTATTTTTTTTATTTTCTCTTTATGTATGAGTCGTGTAAAAACGGCAGTTATTTTAGTTCATATATTGCCTTCTTGTTAGGTAATTATTGTATCCTATTCAAGGGGTTTTATGAACAAGAATAGTTTGGACTCAGGAGTGTAAAGACACTTTTCTGCAACAGTTTGGGAAATCTTGCACTTGTATTCTGCTGTACAGACTCGTGATTTTCTTCTACCAATAAACTCATCTGCCTCAAGTTTTAGTATCTTGCGAAGGCTCTGGATAATTTCTGAAAATATTAATAAAAGAAGGCTTTTCTTATAAGTTAACGATAATCCATGTTCTCATGCAAACATTAAAAACTGCGGCTTGTAACAAAGGTTTTTCGATACAGTGCAATAGGATCCTATTATGACTGCAAATTGTAAAACAATAATTGAAAGTTGCATGTGTTTGTTGTAGTGCCTTCGGGGAAGAACTAGATGTGAAGTTTCAAGACTTGTGTATTGGAAAAAGCTAACATTTTAATGTTGTAAAATTATAATGCATAAATAAATACAAATCTCATTTGTAGATGTATTTGGAAAATGTATAAATTTTTTACTATAACCATTGTAAACCCATATTATACAGGGTTTAGTGAAGCTAAATGCAAGGTTAACTATGTTCCGTCAATTCTTCTTTCTCCAACGGTGACCATCTTTGAACAACTTTGTTTCGTTTGCAAGCATTAAATGGAAAAAATGTCATTCTTACGTGTACCCCACTACTCCTAGTTGCCCGATAGAAAATGCCAATAAAATTGATGTTCAGTAGTCTATAGAGGATAAGAACGATATCTTAGATAATAGTTAATATATATTACAAATAATATCGCCACCGTGTCTGATGAAGAGTTCTCCCTTATTTCTATACTGCATGTAGTCTGTTAAATAGAACTTAATTTTCTATAATTGAAATCAAGATCATAATTATTTTTCATTATTAAGATTCCGTGGATTTTGCCTACAGTTCGTAGACTAAATTTAGATATCAGGTTCACGGATGAATAGTACGCAGTGTAATGTATGGATAATCGATTTATGTTTACCGGTCGGTTAATCATATAAGAAGTCAATTTCAGAAAATCTCATGACTAAGTAAATCGGATGGTCGAACACCCAACTCTATGATCGGTCAAAAGATCTCATTTTTGGATTAACAAAGTAAAAACATACTTAGATGATATTGAGATGCAATTGGACTAGTCCTAATTAAAAGTCTACTTCGAAACCTATTAATACAGAGCTAAGGTAAAGAGGTAGGTGATTGCTTTATTGGATATTTAAGACTTAACTGTCATAACCAATCGGTAATTGAAAACTAACTTGAGTGTCAGAGTGTCTTTAGCTCGTACCCATCACTCAGATTTGGACTCTACTGAAGAAGATTCGATAAGACCTAAGGAAAAGTAAAACGAAGTTAAGAGAGGTGACTGGATCAAATTATGAAGGAGTAGTTCTTGACTCTACATACTGAAACACACAACATTCCAATAAGGATGATAAAGGAAGTTTTCTTTTCTGCTACATCATGTTAGCAAGGTGTTTGAGATCTCTAATCACAAAAAAGAAGAAGATAAATTTACAATATATAAATATTTGCATATCTTATCTTATAAGTCATTTTTGTTACATCGAGTTAATTTAAAATTGACATCTTAAAATATGATATCAAAGAAACTTATCCTAGTGATATTTGTTATTTGTTGGACTTACTATGCCACATGCTATTGGACCATATTAATTAATGTCTAGTCTCACGTTCAAGATGTATATGTCTTAGTGTTAAGGGTAGAGATGACAACAGGTCGGGTCGGGCACGGATAATGATATGATCATAGATGGGACAACAATGAAGAGTTTTCAGAGTGACAAAAAGTACAAAAAGAATAATGTAGGTTTCATGGGCTTGTATTTTGCCTCTTTTGCTTTCGTTTCATTTCTAGTGAGGAAACGTTTATAAACTCTTCATTTTCCTTTAGTACAAGCAATGTGGGACTTCACATAGCTTGGACTTAAGAAAAGAAGAGTAATTTGTTTTCCATAGCTTGTAATACAAGTAGTCTTTGCTAACTTTCATTCTTTGAACTTTAGGTTGCTAGGAAACTTATAAAGCCTCTTGGAATGAGAGAATTAAGCAATGTGGGGGCTAAGAAAGGCCTAGGGACGCTGCTGGTTAGACCTTGGCGTTCAAGTCCCGCATCTCTTAAATCTCTTCATCCAAGTCTCTCCCAAAACTATATATAGCAACCTAGGGGGACTCTTTGTACACACACCTTGAATCAATTGATTACTTAAGTCGATTTGCACTTTTGCAATCTTCTTTTGAGATAGTATTCTGTCTCCAAAGTCCCTCTTTGGGCAGACCTTATCTTGCTAAAGCAAGTGGCGGTCCTCCTTTGATGCTTATCTTGGAGCCTCCTTCAAGTGGCGCATCTTCAAGTCATAAGTTTCCTTTTCCTAATCTCTTCCATTTTTTAATTTCTCTTCCATTATTTTAAATGTCATTTAGAATATTCTCTCTAGGTATGCACTTCCCCATCAAATAGTGCCTACCCGCAACCCGACCAACATTTAAAAAATCTTACCCGTACCCGCCCTGTTACCCGCCGGATACCTACATAAAAAAAAACCGCGGATTTTTTCAACCCGCGAATACCCATTGGATATCCGTTTTCCACCAAACCCAAATTCTGGCCCAAGAGTCCATTCTTCTCTCTTATTCAGAATCATGACTCACAAACCCTAGTTTTTCAACAACAATTGTTTCCTCCTCCAACAACTCGCTCCTTCGTTCTGTTCACGCGCAAGAGAAGCTTTGCTACTCCAGACATCTTCTTCCACCATGATTCGTGATCTATGTCTAATGTTTCATTGGAGCACTTCACCAGAAGGAAAGAAAAGAAAAATCCTACTTTGGAAATAGGGCGCTTAGATTTTGAATCGGCTGGGTCGTCATCACCGTAACCATGTCAATGGGACTTCTCCTCACAACGCTCTCTTCCAAACTCGCACCACCCATTTCCGCCTCTACTCCTCTCGCCCCACCTCCTTCAAACCAGCATCAGTCAAATGCACCACCCAGATCCACACCCAATCCCCACCCCTCACCCACGCCCACGCCCAAGATCGCGTCTTCAACTTTGCCGCCGACCCTACCACCCTGCCGGAAAAGGTCCTCCTTTGTGTCTAATCCAAGCTCTACAACTGGGTCGGATCGTATAGGTCGAAGGCGTTGTAGAACTCTCTTGCTCCACCATGAAACCTGGTGAGGAAGGTTGTTGGTATCGGAGGGGGTAATTTTCGAAGAGTATAACGCAGCGGAATAAAACTTATAGAAAGCGGAAAGCGTGTTCAGTCAGAGTTAAAACGAAATTGGCACTTTTTAGCAAAAATAATTTTCTTTCAGAAAATTAATCAAACGGTTGATATGCGTTAAATAAAATGAGTGTAAGGAATAGAAAAATCACACAAGTATTTTTAAACTGGTTTGATTCAACAGAATCTACGTCCAATCGTTAATCACTACAAAGAGTGATTAACAGTTCCACTAAAAACAGTTTTACGAATTACAATCAAATGAACAAAATATAAAACGAAGAAAACCACTCTACCAACTTGAAGAGAACCGCTGCGGCAATCGACCAACGATTCGCGAGCTTCTCCTTTCACAAGACCAGGCAGAGCACCTTGCTAACTTGAAGAGAGTCTGCTCTGACTATCGACACACGATACNCGAGCCTCTCCTTTCACAAGACCAANCAAGGGAACGATGAACAAAAGCTTTCTGAGAACTTCCCCTGACACACGGTGTTCTGATAAGCTTTCTCAGTTCAAAAACGTTGCTTCTGAAGATTTCAAAAACCAAATATATAGCCAAGTACACTGAATGCCAAAGGTCAGCTCCCAACTGCAATGAATAATCGATATTGTAAGTGATAATCGATTATTCGAGTCCGTTACAGAGTTTTCAAAAAGTGATAATCGATTATATGAAGTGATAATCGATTATTCAAGTATGACTTGTGATAATCGATTATTGCTTCATGATAATCGATTATTCTAGTACAAAAAACATGTGATAATCGATTATAGCTTGTCCATAATCGATTATACCAGTAAAAATTACAAAGTTTAATATTTTCCTACTACATTCAAAATCTACAAGTTGCTTTTTAAATATTTTCCTACTACATCCAGAATCTACAAGTTGCATCATTATCAAAACACATCTTCAGGTTTTACCAATACTCCTTATTNGTAACAATCTCCCCCTTTTTGATGATGATCAAAAATTCTCTTTTTAAAAGAAACTCTGGTTTACCTGCAATACATACAAGCTAATAGACAACCACAAAGTTAGCAGTACCTGTACAATTGTAAAATATTTCTCCCCTTAATTCTCCCCTTATAATTCTTCTCCCCCTTTTTGATCATAAGCAAAAAGATTAATGTAAAAAATCTCCCTCTAAATATGATCCTCAATTAAACAATGTATGCATAAAACAAGAGATCATGTTATTCATAAAAGAAAGGATTACATAGACACCATAAGGAGAAACATAAAAGACAGAAATATAACATAGAGATAACAATAACAACCAATCAACAAAGCACTCAGACAAAAAAATCTTAATTCTATGGGAATCTCTCGGGTGATTGAAGGTTTAGGTGATTTTCAATATTTCCTAGATGAACATCAATGTCAAGAAATTGATCAACCATATAGTCTTCATGAGCTTGCTACTACTCATAAATTTGATCAAAATTAGCTTTCTGGGCAAGACTCATGTCCTCCAGTTATCACAAAAGTTCTCAATCAAAAGCTTCACCCTCTCTTTTGAAAAAATATCTAAAGTTTATGCTCCCCATAAAATAGGTAAATTAAAAAGGATTTAAGTCCTTTAAAAGTACTCCCCCTAAATGTAATAATTCCTTTTGATAAAACAAACCAAAAAGAATTTTTTTTTTGTTTTTTTTTTACGCTGATAATCGATTATTACTTTAAATAATCGATTATTTGTGTTCAAAATTNTCAAAATCTAAATTTTTAGGCCGAGATAATCGATTATGACCCTTTGGTAATCGATTATTGACGTTAATTTCNGAAAAACAGAGATTTGGGCCAAATTTTCAACCTAAAACTCATATAACATTCATGAAATGTCCAGATATCTAACAACCTTATATATCTCTCCCTCAAATGGGTACCATGTATCATAATATCACGTCATAAGTTCTCAAACAAAAATTTCTCTTGAACTCACAAACAAATTATGAAGAATATTTTAAGATCTGTTCAGTCCAAAACAATGCAGGTATGCTTACAAGGCAGTTCAGAAAAGTTTTTGAACTTCCAAACCATTTTCAATATTTCTTAGCAAATCAAATTCAACTTTTATCAGACTTTATCAATGATTCTGCAATCAATTTATAAACTATAATGAAAGCAACAATAGCTAATATGAATGTGATCACATCACAGCAGCTCAAGATTTAACAGGAAAGCATTTCTACTAGCACAAGTAGTTCAAAATCTAATTTTGACAGCATAATTTATACCTTCCCAAATAGCAATTATGATTCATGCATTCTCATATCCCAATCTGTTCAACCTCATGGATTCAGTTGTGCATATCAAAACAACATATACAACAATTCAAACAATATGCAGTAATCAAATTTAATTCAATAAAATTGTTTATCTTGGTCCAAAGAATTTTNTCCCCCAACTTTATCAACTACTTTAGGCTTTTCTTAAGAAACTTAAAACTCACAAATCTTTCTTTCAAGTTTCAGAAACCAGAGAAGAAAAACTTCTCAAACAATATTTGTTAGGCTAAGCAATTAGAAATTTGAGGTAAAATAAGATAGCTGCAAATTGACAAACAAGAAGCTATGAGACATTTAAAAAATAGTCAAATTTGGGTCTATCAGTTTTCAGATTTAAGCTTGCGTTGGTCTCTCAGCCTTTTAGAAGGATTTAAAAGTTTCTTTTGAATAATTTATTTTAGATATCTTACAAGTACCTAACTTTTGCTACATGATTACTCAAATGTAAGTACATCATACATACTTCAGGATTAAGCAATTGAACCAGCAACTTATTATCAGCAAAAGATTTTTAAAAAATGGTGGTATAGAGAGTGAAAATACCCAAGGTTGTGAAAACACAAGATTCTTTTGTTATGAACATGTTTAAATCAGAGAAATGAACTTGCGATCACAACTGATTGATGTTAAACAACAATGTTTCTAAAATTTACTTATCTAGATCCAATTATGTGTCAATTTTAAATATAATATGAATCAAATAATTTTTGGACACCTAATTGGTTTCAAAAACAATTTTGAAAGCTTGAATAAGACAATATGAAATTATTGCAGGATGTTTAGCAATTAACTAGTGGAAAATCATAATTTTAAAAACTGAAAAATTTACTCAACCAAGGAAATGCAGTTTTGCCTAACTTCTTTTAAAAGACTATTTCTTTGTGATTTTCACACCAAAATTTAACACAAAAGCTGATTTATATTTTATCTTTCAACAGTTTATAAACCAGATACTTTACACCAAAATTATGCAAAACATGATCCGTTCATTTACTGCATCCAAGTTCTCAATGAGTATTATCATAGCTTATGTGGTATGCATTTGAACTTGAAAACAAATCTCCCCAAAAACAGCTTTGAAACAGAATTACAATTTAATCATCAAATGTCTTAATCATCCAAAAATGCCAATGAAAATCTATCAATCAGATCATTCAAATGAATTTTTCATTGCTTTTGACAAAAGATATATCAAGGCTTACTTCAAAGTATTCAGGAAATTGAATACTAAACCAGTTAAACACAGATTCAATTTATAAACAAAAAAAAATCATTGAAATAACAATTGCACATGACTAATCATTCCAAAAGATTAAATTTAGCACATGAGTATTTCAAATAGATTAATTTCATTGACTAAAATGTGCAAGCAGATAGGAACACACCATAGAAATAAAGAAAAAGTGATGTACATATTATTTGCCCAAACAGAAATGAATTCAACAGTAATCTCATAATGGAAGATTAAGCAAATCAAAGTGCAACATCAAAGTTTAAATACTACTTAACTGAGCCACTTGGTGCTTGAACCAAGGCTTTTGATATCACTTGATGAAATTACTTCCTGGCTTGGAGCATCAATTCCAAAATCAGAACATCATA
>NW_014542191.1:57994-71907 GCF_000741045.1 Vigna radiata var. radiata
CGGCAATCGACCAACGATTCGCGAGCTTCTCCTTTCACAAGACCAGGCAGAGCACCTTGCTAACTTGAAGAGAGTCTGCTCTGACTATCGACACACGATACNCGAGCCTCTCCTTTCACAAGACCAANCAAGGGAACGATGAACAAAAGCTTTCTGAGAACTTCCCCTGACACACGGTGTTCTGATAAGCTTTCTCAGTTCAAAAACGTTGCTTCTGAAGATTTCAAAAACCAAATATATAGCCAAGTACACTGAATGCCAAAGGTCAGCTCCCAACTGCCATGAATAATCGATTATTGCTTCATGATAATCGATTATTCGAGTTCGTTACAGAGTTTTCAAAAAGTGATAATCGATTATATGAAATGATAATCGATTATTCAAGTATGACTTGTGATAATCGATTATTGCTTCATGATAATCGATTATTCTAGTACAAAAAACATGTGATAATCGATTTTGTCCATAATCGATTATACCAGTACAAAAAACATGTGATAATCGATTATAGCTTGTCCATAATNGATTATACCAGTAAAAATTACAAAGTTTAATATTTTCCTACTACATTCAAAATCTACAAGTTGCTTTTTAAATATTTTCCTACTACATCCAGAATCTACAAGTTGTAGCATCATCAAAACACATCTTCAGGTTTTACCAATACTACTTATTGGTAACAAATGTGTCATGAAACTCTCTCAGAGCGGCAAAAGAGACAAACTTAGTGAGGAAGGGTTGCTTCCTATTCCTTATTCAAATTTGAAAAGGAAACCCTAAAAAAGATTTGGGCTTTGGCCCATATTGTAAAAGAGAAAATCTAATTGAAAAGTTAAAAAGAAAAACCTAATGGATAAAATTATAATTTTATTTTTCAAACGGATAACGGATACGCGCAGGCACGGATAGGGTGATACCTAAACCCGACCCGTTAACAAGCTGATTTTAAATACCCGCAGATACCCATGAGTGCGAGTTTTTTTCCAATCCTAATTAAAGGGTGGTGAAAATCTCGCATAGTCTAGAATTAAAATAAATTTATAATATATAAATCACTACAAATATTATCTTACAAACTAATTTTATAATATTGAATAATTTTATAATATTAAATTAGGTATAAAGTCTACTTTATATGTCAATATAAATTTGATAATATATTTAACATAAATTTAAGTAATATGCGTCCACGTCAAACTAATACCTAATATAATAAAATTCTCCTTTATACAAATAGGTTGTAATAAAAATTTTTAGTATTTGAAAATAAAGCAAAAGTTTATAAATTGGTCGATCAAAATAAAAATAAACAAATAAATAACTTAAGTAGATTTAATTGATAATTAATGAGAAAAATGTCTATTATAGAACATATACACAAATTATATGTAAAAAATAAATCTACAGAAGGTAAAAAGATATTACTTTTCAAAATTTGATGAGAACTTTAAAGCTCCCAATTTATTATTTTCAAATGCTTAATATATATATAATTGTTTTGGACGTGGAGCTAAGTCTTCATGTCTAAGTACTTGATCTCCAAACATTCACTCAAAAGTTCAAGTTTTGTTCAGTCTGAAGAGCCTCTCATACGTCCAAATTATTCAAATGGTACCTGCAGAAGATATTTTGATGCCAAAGTCATATCAACTTAAACAAAAAGAAATTAGTGTTATATTTAATATGTGACCTACCTTTTTACCTCAAACCCCTATTTATAGATTTTGTGATTGGCTTTTAATTAATGGTGAGTTATTTATGGCCCAAACATGACTAATCATGATTTAACCCTAAGTAAAACTTTTTTGGAGTTGATATACTTTGGTCCTATTGGGATCATCAGTTCTATGATCGACCATCTGATTTGTTGTCTGACTGTCAAGTTTGGTGATTTGCCATCGACTTTTTAGTTGACCGTTCGATTTGATAGCTGGTTGTCCGGTTTGTTACTTGTCCATCTAGGTTGATGGCCTATAAACCAGTTTGGCAGTTGACTGTTCAGGCTAATGGACGTCGTCTGGTCTTTTAAGTGACTGCTTGGGTTTATGGCTAAATGTCTGGTCTGTTAGGTGACCGTCCGGGTTGATGGTCACTCATTAAATTACCTAAACCCTATCTCTCGGTGCATAAGCCTATCCCAAATTACCAGTTCATACAATTCCTAGCATTCCTGATAATAAGATGTGAAGATAAGGAGATTATGACGACCAACTTATACCCTCATCCCTGAGCAATATAACCCTAAAGAGTAATTCAACAAGAACTTGAATTGTAAGGAACCTTTAGGAACTCATGCAATTCATAAATCATGCTAATGAATGAGTTAAACACAACAAGCATTGAAACAAATTAATTACTCTGACAATTAATGGAAAAACATATGGAATTAAGAATCAATTCAAATACATGAGAGTTTACAAGGTTACATCATCCCTAACAACTAATAGAAATTAGTTCCCCATAGACATGGGGGAACTTTATGAACGATGGAAGAGAATGAGAAAGAAAGCCTAAGAATTGAGAAAAGAGTGTATTGCTATGCTCTTCTCTGCCAGAGATACAAATCCTAGAGCCCCAGGGTCCTTTAAATAAGGTCAGAAACGCGTAAAAACAGGACCAGGTCCAATAGAGTCGAAATAGAGTAGAAACAGGACCTGATCCACGAAAAGCCGATGCTCGGGCGCCCGGGCGGTGAGAACACCTCATGTAAGGCCCGAGCCTTCAGGTTGGCCGCCCAAGCTTCGAGACCCCGCCGCCTAGGCGGCCAGGGAGGGCGCCCGGGTGGCGGACATCGATTTTCTTCGCTCAAGCTTCGGTTCAGGGCGTCCAGGCTTCGTGTTGTCTCTCCTTCTGGTGCTTTTTTAGGCCCTTTTGAGCTCCATCTTCTTGTCTCTTCATGTTTGCTTCCATTATTTCTTCAATCTCTATCAAAACAAAGGGAATTAGTCATAAAATCATTGAAATTAACCTCAACTCTCTTATTCACACAACTTATTGAAAAAGTATGAGTCCAAGCAAGTTTCTAAGTAAAAAAGGGTGCTTTTAGTATCAAAATCACATCACAAATAACGGTGTTTTAAACCGTTATCACTAGTTCACAATGTGTTGTACCCCTAGTAACTAATCATGCATTACATTCGTGCAGAAGCTTAAAGGTAATCGGTCCTCCCATCCCTATGTCTAGGTAATATTGCTCCCGAGAGAATTTCCCCAAGTCTAGATTTCCCCGTATGTGTCCATATCGACAAAATCGATGATCATGCAATTGAATGAGTTAAACAAAACATGCATAGAGTGTAGAGGAAAAACCCTAACAATTAATGAAGTAAAGCATATATTATAAAGAATCAATTCAATACACATGAGAGTTTCAAAGGATTACACCGTTTCCCCAACAACAATGGAGGTTTAGTTCACCATAGACATGGTGAAACTAGATGAAAATAATGAAAAGAATGAAAGATAGAACCCTAGAAATTGTAGATTGGAGCTTCCGCATCCAAAATCCGCCTCCGAGCGGCGAAGAAAGTGTTTCTGCGTCTCTTTCTGTCAAAAGATAGACCCTCTAGGTCGACTAAATCCTTATATAGCTTCTAAAAATAACAGAAAATTGGCTCAGTTGACAGCGCTCAGCGTTGGAATTGCCGCTCAGCGGTAGGTGCGATACTCAAAATAACGCTTAGCGTTGACATCCAGGCGTGTGACAATGAATTCACTGTAGACTCTGGCGCTCAGCGGTGGCTGCGACACTTGAATTTCCCCTCAGCGTTGGCGCTCAAGCGTTAAGCAAAGAACTCCATAACGAGGATGGCGCTGATCAGCGGTGGAAATAGCGCTTAGCGTCAGCTGCGATTCTTCTTTTGTGCACTTTTCCAGCTTCTTCTGAGTCCAACTCCTTACTACTTCAACTTCTTTCATCCAATTCATGTTAATTCCTGCTAAAGCAAGGAAAACCAAGCATAAAACACTACCTTCAACTCTCTTATTCTCTCAACTGAAGCAAAAACACGATTTCAAGCTAGTTTCTATAAAAAAATGTGTTTAATATCAAATTTAAGTATAAAAATAACGGTATTTCAACCAATATCAAATAACAACAATGAATATAATCTTAAATACAATCCAAGAAAGTTAAGATTAGACGTTAAATGTGATTGAAATGTAATCATAAGCAACATTAAATGTTAACGTCAGCTTCAAGCAATACCATGATAGTTGACAAAATTTATTAGCACAGTGTCTTATAACTTGTGTTTGAATGGTTGTTGAAACAAAATGAATTTAACTCGTTTCTCAAGAGATATTGATGTTGACATGTGCTTGCATGGATCATCTTGGTATGCAAAATGAGAACATTCCCTGCAACACAACATAAGATTTAAGGATATTTTCGTTAAGATATAATGTAAACTTTAAAGATTGTATGTTTTTTTTGTCTAATAGAGGCCTCACTTATTAGAAAAAGTAAAAACTACAAAGTATTGTATTGTGTATTAGACAAAGCACTTGTATCTTACATATGATGTGCTATTTTCAAAACATATTGTTTTACAGATAAAAAACACTTTGTTGTGAAAAACACTTAATAAAAAGATAAGGGTTGTTTGTGCTCTAACAAACACTAAGTTTTTACTAAGGTGTCAATGGACAAGTTACGAAAAGAGTAAAGTCTTGTTTCTAGTGGAATATTTGAGGTTGAGTTTTGGTTATCAAGTTTGAGTAATAAAGGAGATTCATATGTAAAAGATTATTTGACAATGAATAAAAGGTTTAGAATGACAATGATGTGAAAAAAATATCGAATGTATACGTATCTTATGTTGTGGTATGTATTTATAACTTTTTTTTGGCATATATGAGTGAAACTAGTACGAAAAAAAGAATTTGGTTACAATCTTTAAGGTAGTAAATTGATAAATATTTGAATATTATATTTTGATTATAAGTCAATTACTCAACCGAAGAGGTCGTTGAGCACTAAATGACTTGATTTCGCTTCAATATTCGTAACAGTTGAAATCACTCCAAATATGAGTATATATATGGGAGATGGGTAGGTACAATGTTCTTTAGGTTTCTTCCTTGTTTATTGACCATATGTTTTTTCCATGATTGAATTTCATCTTTGCACCTAGTGTCAGGTTTGAACTTTTGTATAGTTTTTCCTTTTGCAACATGAATAAGATGAAAACTTCATCTTAGCACTTCAAGTTTCTTCCCTTTTTTTATCAACAAAAGTTTTTTTTTACATTGTTTAATTTTACTTTTGGTCTATATTACTAAGACACCTTCATCCAATACTTTTAATGTGTAACTATTGAAAGTCTACTAGTAAAAACTCTGAGTTTCATTATCCTCCATTCTCATATTTTCAAAAACATGAATTCTCTTCTTCCTATCACTTCTTTCAAACTTCTCTTCAATGAATAAAAAAAGATGCACTGTCTATTGATAAAAAAAGAAATTCATTAGATGTAAATTTAGTCGCTTAGGAAATATTTTCAAATCCTAACAAAATATTAATACCACAACGAAAGTAAAACACCACTTTCTTCAACCAGTAATATATATAGAGTTGGTGCTGTGCAATTGCAAACCTCCGTTAGCCTTCAAACTAGGTTCTCTCTCCCCCTTCAAAGTCTTCCCCGCGACAGAAAACGCCACTTTCTTCCAACCAAGAACTTTTCCGTCGCATGCTGCTTCTTCCACCAAGAAAATTCCCCAGCCAAATATTATTATAATTCTTGATCTGCAAAGTTTGCCCGAGGCTGTTTCTTCCTTTTCAAGGTTCGATAAAGGAAGGAAAAACGAAGGTTGCAAGAACAAGAGCCAGGGTCTTGATATATATAGCTGCAAAAGAAACTACAGAGAGAGAGAGAGAGAAACTAGAAGAAGATGGAGCACTCAGAGAGTAGCACCAGCAGCAACACTAATTCACGTGTCGGAAGTTATGTACTGGGTCAGACTCTGGGCAAAGGAAACTTCTCCATCGTCAAGCTTGCACGTTGCCTTAAAACCGGAGACAATGTGGCCATCAAAATTTTCGACAAGCACGCGGTTCTCTCCAACCAACCCAAGAACGAGCTGCAGAAGGTTCTTTTCCTTTCATTCATCTTCACCGTGTTCCAGTCTTCTAAGCATGAATTAGGCCATGCATTCTTACCTGATATTTCATGCTGCTCAACGCTTTGCAGATGGAGCTAAACTTATTAAAAATGAAAATGATTAGACACCCTAATGTGGTGCATGTGCGTGAGGTTAGATGGAAAAAACCGTCTGTTGCATAACTTCATTATTTCCTCATCTTCGAATTTCCCATTGCAAGTGACTTATATAGATGCATGCGTTTATCTTGGTGTAGGAGATATATTCAAAAACACAGTTCTTTATTGTAACGGAGCATGTAACTGGTGGGGAACTGTTTGATAAAATTGTAAGACTCTTTTTTTCTTTTTGCCTTCTCATGTGGGATCAGAATCCTCTATATAGATTGTAACTTTTTTGGTGCTTTCCTGAACCAGACAAACACCGGGAGAATGGAAGAACCAGAAGCAAGAAAATATTTTCAGCAGCTTATACATGCTGTGGATTACTGTCACAGTAGAGGTGTTTCCCATAAAAACTTAAAGGTGAGTGAGGTGTTATGACAATAATATGTTGTTCCTTTCCTTTGTTTCCTCATTTTTTTTTCTAAGAAAATGAAAGAAAACACAGAGAGCTAGTTAACTGATTAATATTAATTTACTGCATGTCTTTTTTATTAATTCTATATATTACAGCCGGAGAATTTGTTAGTGGATGCTGATGGAGTGCTTAAAATATTGGACTTTGGAACAAATATGCTGTCCCAACAAGTTGGAGTGAGTCAGTTCTTGGTGAATAAATTTTCAGAACATTTATGTTGACTTGCTAATTGATTTTATCCAATTGTTATTTTTAGCCAGATGGGTTGCTTCACACAGCACGTGGTCTGCCACATTATATCGCCCCAGAGGTGTGTTAGCTTTTGTATATGAAACTTCAAATTCAATCTCTTTCTCTCACTCATATTTTGTAATAATATCACTATATATTCTCTCTTATCATACTTATATATAGGAGAGAATGAACATCGGCTATGAGGATGCGAAGTCTGACATCTGGTCATGTGGTGTTATTCTTTTTTTTCTATTGGCTGGATATTTACCCTTCAAATGTAACGACACTACCGATTTATGCCTAGAGGTGACTCTCACTTAATGTTTTTGATGCTATTCTTGTACTTTTTGTTAGCATAACTCATTTATGTTTGACGGTCAAATCTGAACAATAATATCATAAGCATTTTGTGTAACCAATTCTCAAATAGTTGTACGATGAAATCCCATAAAATTGAAAAAATTGAATACCATATAAAGATAACTTATAAAAATTTTGAATTGGAGATATATCAATTCTTTGTATGTGTTGGACATATTTCATTGATATTATATATTTGCGTATATCTTCTCTCGAAAGACCCATAGCTGGTCATGTATATTTCTTTCCTTGTAATTAATTGAACTCTGCCCGCTTTTAAATTTCAGATGTTTAAGGCTGATTTCACATGTCCTTCATTTTTTTCTCCAAGTGCAAAGAGACTAATTAAGAGAATCCTTGATCCCAATCCAGCGACAGTAAGTACTTTGACAGGTTCCATTCATGGTTAATTTGATTGAGCCATGATATGAAAATATGGTGTTTAGCATATATTTTCGGTTTCCCATTACTCATTAAATTCAAATGTTATTGTACCACCTCTTCTGATGCCACGGAACAGCGGGTTGCAATTAAAGATATCTTGGAGGATGAATGGTTCAAGAACGAACCTCAATCCCAAGAATTAAGTGCAAGTTTTGATGATGTAAGTGCAAGTTTCAGTGTCTGTAGTAGCTCTAAAACGTTTTAATTAGCTTTAATATTGATTAAATATTACTCAGCATAACTTGTGTTTCTACCTTCATGTTAATGTACATTATTTCGTGAACACGATTCACAGGGCTCTGCAGAACCGGTTTCACAGGACCCTGCAGAACCGGTTCCCAAGAATGCATTTCAGATAATGCGTGCTTTTCTTGGCTTCAATCTTGTAGGAAATCTGCTTAACAAGGTATAACAAAACCTTAAATTTAGTTAGATATCCAATTTTCTTGTTGATATTCTTAAGAAACATTATATACTTAAGATATTTAGTTTAATCAATTCCTGTGTAATAATAATTCATCAGATTTTCTTTCAAGTCATTCCATGGAAAAGAAAAAGAACTCTTATTCAAGCTTTTGTTCTGAGTTTTGACTATATTGTCATAAGATTCTGTTTATTAGTGTTACTAATTAAGAACTAAGAATACATCTAATTTGATAATTCTGAATTTTTACTTGGTCCATTCTCTAAGAAAACTTGATTTTTTTGACACCTAGGTACTTGGTAAAAGGGTAAAAAGTTTCGTATCCAAATGCTCCCCAGATGAGATAATTTCAGGAATTGAACGTACAATAGCTTCTATGGGTTTTAATGTTAAGAAGAGAAAGTACAAGGTAAGAAATTTTTCTTCAACACTAGATTGTAACGTTAATAACTTGCTCTCTAATTTCTACTTTTGATAATATTTCCTATTATACATTTCAGTTGAAAATTGAATGGGAAACGGATGAACATAAAGGTCATCTATCAATGGTTATTAAGGTACATGTTTTTCAGTTCAAGATTTACATATACTACCATTTCAAGGTCTTTTCTAACTTCTGTTTTTCAGATCTTTAAGGTCAATCCTTCCCTTTTCAAGGTTGAAGTTCGAAGGGATGGAAAAAATAACCCTGATTTTAAAGAGGTCATTTTTATAAATCCCAATTTTCAAGGATTTTTTTTTTTTGTTCCATTCCATTGTATTTTTCTTACAATAACAAAATTTATTTTTCTTGTTCACAGTTCTACAGCGATCTATGTGCTGGGCTGCGTGATATCATTTGGGAAGAGAAATCTGCCAACTCAAAAAGAGATGGTATTATTACGTAGTTTTGTACACATTTAAGTGCACAAAATAAATTGAATTGAACATACACATGCTTATACATTTCTGATCACGTTACTCTAATGTTTACGCGCAGGTGCAAGTACATCAACTGCAAAATAATACATTTCTCACACAATTTCATTCAAGTATATAACCTAGCTAGCTTGCTTACCTTCTTTGGGACATTTTTTCTTTTTATAGTTTTCAGTTTAAGGATTCTGTCGTTTTTTTATCTAGCTTTCTCCGGCACTTTCTATTTTTGGTAAAAGAACCATAACTAACAAATCATGTTGAAATGTGAAGTAATATATTTTTTTTTTCTTTTTACTTTTTCTTGAATCGTGATTTTGATTACAAGATTGAATCATAATAAGCAAATCACAGTGTGTGTGTGTGTATAACACATACAAAACACCTTCGTGAAAACTATATCTCACTAATTGGGTGTAGAAGCTAGACCACCAATAGTGATTTATATCTCACATATAGACAAAAAACATTCGCCAAATTCTCGCCAAAGCCAACATGTTGGACGCTGATCCACAACCATCACCCATGGTTTCTTCTTTAAAGCTCACTGTTGATGCTTCCATTGCTTATCCTGATCCAACTTTGCATAGACAAATCGTGGGGGCCCTTCAATACCTGATCTTAACCAGAATAAACATGAACTACGTAGTAAACAAAGCGTGTCAATACATGTATCACCCCCAGCTTCCCCACTGGCGTGCAGTTAAACCTGTTCTTCATTACTTTGTTGGGACTATCACTCACGGGCTTCACATCACTCCATCCACCAACACTAACCTATGTGCTTTCACTGATGCCGATTGGGGTTCAGACCCAGATGACCAAAAATCCATTACAGTTTATTGCATCTTCATGGATTCAAACCTTTTTTTTGGCTTTCAAAGAAACAAAAAGTTGTTTCCAAAAGCTTTAATGAGGCAGAATACCTGAGCACAGCCGTTGCTTTCGATGTATGTTTGTCTTTGTTTCACGAATTTCATCTCAAGTCCTCCACACCGATCATCTTCTCTGATAACTTAGGCAATGTTCTCATCTCTGCCAACCCTGATCTTCACTCTTGGACAAAGTATTTTGAGCTGGATTTACATTATGTGTGTGATAAAGTTCATAAACAGGAACTGTTTGTTCATCAGGTTCTTGCACACTCTCAAATCACTGATGTGCTAACTAAACCAGTTTCTGGCACTGCCTTTTCTCATTTTTTCCTAAACTCTTTGTGCTTAGCCTTCCTAAACCCAAATGAATTTAAAGGGGCGTGTTAAGCACATCGTTTTACGAGTGCATCGGCATGCATAGGCTGACTCATGCTCTGTTTCTGTTTTGAATATATTTGTTTTTCTATTCTCTGTAAACACATATTTGATATAATAAAATCGTTTCTTTCTTTCTCCATTGTTTTCATTTTTATCTAATGTGGCCAAATCTTACAAACGGACTATGATGTCCACTTCTAATGCTTCTCCTAATATGTTTAGAAATGCATACAACATGCACCTTCATTTATAAGTTCCAATTTCCTTTTTTAAATTATCACCGAGTTATATGCCAAGTTTAGTAGATTTATGTAATACATTATAACAACTTCTAACTAAAGTAAGCTCTTTTATCAACACTAACCCTATTCATTTCAACAAATAAATAATTTATTTTAGAGCAACAAGCCACATTGTGGAAGTCGAAATGGTTGCAACCTTACAAATATTATAATCCAAAAGCAACATCATCCAACATAATTGGTTTTTCAATTAATTATTTGGTTAAACTCTTTTAGTTGTCTCTATTTTTGTAGATTTTTCTTAATTCGACCTCAGTTTTATTATAATCTCAAATTTAGTCGTAAAAAATGCTAATTTGAGTCAATTGGGCTCCTGTCGTTAAATTGATTTAACAGGATTAAGTTTTTTATGAGTTGGGACATTGACGTGGTCAGTTTTTGTCACATCACTCCTGTCACGTCAGCATCATCTTCTCCAACAGCATAAACCCTAATTGTCCTCAAGAGTGAAACCCTAACTGCCACGAGCAAACCCTAGCATCGCCACCGTAAACCGTTGTGAAGCCTTCGGTCTCGTTGTCGCCACTTTGCTGCGCCGAAACTGTGAAGCCACCGTGAGAATGTCAGTAACGCCTTTGTTGCCCTGCCACCACCAACGCCACCTTCTTCACGCATCCACCATCTTGTCACGCCTCAATGTCGCTGTTGCGCAACACAAAACCCCATCATCTGCCATCACCTTCAACAACTAGAGAACCCAAATTCATGGTCATGATTCGCGCCATCCCTGGACTGCCACAACGCCTCCATCTCCTTCCACCAATGTTTCTTCTTTGAAACAATTTCACCACCGTGAAACCATCTACCACCATGAGTCAGAAAATCAATTAGCCAAGAAATCCAAAATCGCACAACCCCTCTCGCCATCATTCAAACACCACCAAACCAGCAAACGTTCAAGCAGCCATCGTGAATGTTTTCGCACCACCACGATCCAAGAACCTTCAAACAATCAATCCTCTCGCGAACCAGATGCCAAAAACCCTAATCACAATCCCCTCTACGGCGTCCAACCTCCACCGCGAGTTCTCCCCTCATCCAGAAACGCACCCCACAACAAACAACCACCCCTCCGCCACGACGCAAAAGCGCTCCAGTGCCGCTATCACCAAATCACGTAGCCACCCTAAGACGCGAGGTCCTCTTCCATCGTGAGATTCCTCCACACACAGTGCTTTGGCGCCGCTATCACCAAATCGCGCAGCCATCCTAAATCCCTATTGGGGTTTCTGCTATTGAGGAAGATGACAAAAACTCATCACATCAACGTCTCAACTCATAAAAACTTAACCCATTAAGTCAATTTAATGGAAGGAGTACTCAAATTAGTATTTTTTAGAACTAAATTGAAAATTATAATAAAACAGGATTGAACTAAAAAAAACTCACAAAAATAAGGATAACTAAAAAAGTCTAACCTAACTATTTTATATGATCTCCAAAGTCCTATAATTTGAATATCCGTAAATAAATCATTGAAATTAGATATTAACGTATGGTAGACCAAAAGTTGTATACAATGAATCAAAACTCAAAATTGACTTTGACATGACTCAAACGATTCATTGTTATTGGAAAAGGAACGAAACTCATCTTCCAAATGTACAATGAGAAAAATATGAAATAAGATTAAATTATCTACCTAAACTATAAATTTGCATAGAAAAACACCTAATGAAATTAGTTGTGGCTTAGGAAATAGTACTGCATTGACTAACACAAGAATATCCACATTTAACTCACATGTATCTGTTTCATTTCAAATATGTCCTTATACTTTCAATTTTCTCTACCTTACATTCTTGAACCTTCAACTTTGAAAAATCATTTTTTTTTTAATTATGTAAATGTTCAAATCTCCCACTTAAACTATAAATTTTATTATGTTTATTCTTTAAACAAGTTTTTATCAAATATATTATATGTTAAATAACTATTTCATACCAATTATGTTTTATTGTGATATATATATATATATATATATATGGGTTTGCTAACTTGCGTACGTCTGTTTTTCAGTTGGTATATTTTAGCAATGTGTATCGGGTTTCAGTAGACAAAAATACCTTTATATCATGAATTCTAAGTTTTAAGGTTAAGGGTATTTTAATAATTTTCATTCTCAAAATTAAAAAAATAAAAAAAGAAACCCTCAATCCCTTATTCACTTCTCTCATTCCTCTTAACCTTTCTCTTTCATCTCTTTCACTCCAACATTTTCTGTCATCCCTACACTAGCCTTAATTGAAAAAAATAAAAAACACTTGTCTTATTTTAATAATTTTCATTCTCAAAATTAAAAAAAAAAAAAGAAACCCCAAACCCTTACTTACCTCCTTCATTTCTCTCAACCCTTTCTCCTTCATCTCTCTCACTCAACACATTTCCTCTGTCATCTCTGCACTAGCTCTAACTAAAAAAACACTCATTATTAAATAAAATGGTTAGAGAAAAAAATACTTACAAAAATAAAAAAATTAAAGCACCTAATTTTTTATTTATATAATTATAAATAAAATTTCAAGATTTAGAATTTTTATTGTTTGATTTTATAATTGAGAATTTTATTATATTTTGATTTGTTTTTTTCTTTAGTAAAGGAAAACAAGTTAATGAATTTCTACCAAAAAAAATTAAATGGCCACAGAGCAATGTTACTTAGTAGTCTCAGAATGTAAAGGAATGTAAAGGAAGGATACTCATAAGTCTTGGTGCAAGTTGTGCTCGTCGGCTGTAATATATATAGTGAAGATAATGAAATTAAAGAGATTTTGAATGAACTTTTTTCGAAATGTGAATATGACTCAACTCTTTACAAAAGTAAATCGTTTAATAATGAATGTTTTTTTAGTTAGGGCTAGTGCAGAGATGACATAGAAAATGTTTGAGTGAGAGAGATGAAGGAGAAAGGGTTGAGAGGAATGAAGGAGGTAAGTAAGGGTTTGGGGTTTTCTTTTTTTAGTTTTGAGAATGAAAATTATTAAAATAAGGCAAGTGTTTCTGATTTTTTTCAATTGGAGCTAGAGTATGGATGACAGAGAAAAGGTTGGAGTGAAAGAGATGAAAGAGAAATGGTTGAGAGGAATGAGAGAGATGGGTAAGGGTTTCGGAGTTTCTTTTTTTATTTTTTTAATTTTTGAGAATGAAAATTATTAAAATACCCTTAACCTTAAAACTTAGAATTCATGATATATAGGGGTATTTTTGTCTACTGAAACCCGGTACACATTGCTAAAATGTACCAACTGAACAACAGGCGTACGCAAATTAGCAAACCCCATATATATATATATATAT
>NW_014542191.1:72092-101475 GCF_000741045.1 Vigna radiata var. radiata
CCTCCCTCATTCCTCTCAACCCTTTCTCTTTCATCTCTCTTACTCCAACATTTTCTTTGTCATCCCTACTGTTGCCCCAATTGAAAAAAAAAAAAATTAGAAACTCTTGCCTAACCCTAATCCACCTTCCTCACTTATCCAATTTGTTTCTCTCTCGTCTCCATACTCTCCCTTAGCCACACACAACAACCCGTGACATCGTGATTTGTTGCTCTTGCTCTGTTCGTTCATTTGGAGGATGTGTTATATATTTTCCCTTCTTATTATTATTAAATTTCATTTTTAAATTAAATCATGTAAATAAAACCTTCATAAATCAATTAAATTTTCATACATTATTTACACATCTACACCACATTTCATTATATTTTTAAAGAAAAAGATATTTCCCTCTATTGTCCCTTTCCCTTTACACAAAGTGTTTCTTTTTCCTTTCTATATCGTATCGGATACATGATATAAGATTACAATTTAGAAAGAATTGTAGTCCTAGGGAGCTCTTCTATACCTATTTCTTTAATTTCCTTATGTCCCTTTTTTATCACTGAATCAACTTCTACTGGCATTTAGAATAAACTTTGACCACTGTGCAAGATAAAAAAACAGTAAAATCATTTTTTACTTTTGAGATTTGGAAAGAGTAACATAATAAAGTGACAAAGTTTATATTCATTTTACACACATTAATAAATATAATATGATTATAAAAGAGTAAACTTTTTCAATTTTTAAAAAATATCTCTAATTCAAATTATCACCACCATCTTCAATTGGGTTGAGATGAGAAAAAAAATGTTGGAGTGATGACAAAGAAAATGTTGAGATGAGAGAGAAAATATCTCTTGATGACAAAGGGTTTTTGATTTTTTTTTTTCAATTGAGGCAACAGTAGGAATGACAGAGAAAATGTTGGAGTGACAGAGATGACAGAGAAAATGTTGTTGGAGGAGAGAGATGAAAGAGAAAGAGTTGAGAGGAATGAGGGAGGTGAGTAAGGATTTCGGGGTTTCTTTATGTTTTATTTTTTAGTTTTGAGAATGAAAATTATTTAAATANCCTTTACCTTAAAACTTAGAATCTATGATAAATGAGGATATTTTTGTCTACTATCCGGTACACATTGTTAAAACATACCAATTGAAAAATAGACGTAGACGTGTTAACAAACTCATATATATATATATATATATATATATACTTAATTAAATAATAATCAAAATTTGAACACGAAGAAAAATAAAATTGATAACAATAATAATGTTTATTCTATATTTAATTGTAAAATCAAAATTCATTATTAATTTTTTTAATTTAATTCAATTTATTACTTATTTACTTTAATACTTAATAACCCAAAAATAATTTCACTAATTTTCTTTTATTCTTTTTTAAAAAATTTAATTATCTAATTTTTTAAATGTTTCATTTTTTTTTCTATTTTACAAAATATAAATCAAAAGATTCCAGATAATTTTTAGCCCATAAAACACTGTAGCAAGGTCAGAATTTGAAATTCACTTTATATAATAATATTAAAACTTTAAATTAAATATTAATAGTTATTAATTATAACTTATAAGTTTTAAATTTTAAATGCTTTTATTGATTTTACATTAGTATAATTTTAAATGTTTATAAATTGTTATTATTAATTGTAATTTATATGGTTTTAATATTGCTCATAAATTTACAATATTTTCATATATAATATTAATTTATAAGAAAAATAAATTTTTATATGTTTTCTACAAATTATGAAAAATATATTACTTATAATGATTAAACATTACTATGTCATAAATAATTTATTAATTAAATGTATTTAATTGTATTATATATCATTTTATTAAGTTTACTAAATATATAAAATATTAAAATAAAAAAACCTTGAGAAAAATCCACTCCTGGTGGGGGAGTAGAAAGAATAATTCTACACTCGCACACTGTTTTGGCAGACTTGGTTTTTGCAATTTTTTCAAAGATTTAACATTAATATTGGTTTCATATATAAATAAATATTGCAGTGGCAGCCATAATAAACACACATACTTGGTGTGAGCATTCTCTTAGGTGGTTTCCACGCGCTGACAGTTACCAAAGCTGCTAATCCCACTCTTACATTGTAGTCTATTTCATTTGCTTCAAAGTTGAGAAACTCGTGAGGAGGAGAAAAGAGTGAGTGAAGGAATGAGGGAAGAAGTCATCAGCTCCGGAGGCACCATTGATCCAGCACCTGCTGCCAGGTATTCCTCCTTTCTTCTCTCTTACTTCCCTGCAAACTTTTGTTTTATTCCTAAATTAGGGTTTTGTTTTTAATGGACATTTTCAAACTTATTTTCAATTTGCTCGGTTTCTCCCACTTCGTGAGGTTTGAACTTCAATTGTACAGTAAAATGCTGTAATATTGTTGTCTTTGTTCCTCCAGCACCAAAATTAGATCTAAGTAATGCAAAACGCAGTTTGGTGCTGCTTTTGTTGCGAATTGTGTATTTTTTAAAATGTCGTGCATATGTGAGTATGCCTTATGTATTCCTTGTTTGTGATTTTTCTGCTTTACCTGTCATTAAGGAGATAAAAGGATGAATTTCTAATCTGTCCCTGAAATTTCTTTCGAGAATTGCAGAGTAAATATAGATAAAGTGCATAAGTAATAACTGAGTGGCCTCACTGTCTTAGTTTTGTTTATGCTGTCAACAGTATTCCGGCAAATTAAGATGCAGGTGGGTTTAAGTGATTTTATTAGCTTGTTGTGACTGACCATGCATGTGGGTTTAGGTGATTTTACTTGTGTCTGTCCATGCAGAACTCTCTGCTATTGTTTGACTTTCACAATGTTTGAATCAAGGGTATTTACAGGGGCTACTTCTTTAAATTTTTTGTTTGGATTTAAAGGGAAATTGAGTGAAGGAAATAAGAGGGAAAGAAATAGGAAGGATATAAATGAAGGAGAAATAGGGTTGAAAAGATATGTTTGGATGGATAGATATGAGAATGAAAAAAGGTTCCACATGTTTGAATGGATAGAAGAAAGAGTGGAAATAAATAAACTGAGTGAAAAATATTCTTACACTAATGGAAAATATTAAATTAAATAAATATAATAAATTTTACTCAATTATTTCTCCTTAATTGCCAAAAAAATTTGAAAAGACAGATCTGCCCCCACCCTTTCTTGCTTTTTCTTCAGATGGGTTAGCTTTAAATGGTCCTAATTTGTTATCTTTATCATCTGTCTCTCCTTTCCATTCTGTTTCTCCCTATATCCCCTAAATGAAATAACAGGTCAGTGACATGGCAGATTTTTAATTGGAGATGACTTCATCAAGGTTTCAGCACCTTGATACCATTAGGAATCTGCCAATTAGGTCTTAACTAGGGAGTGTTGAACAATAGAAAAGAGAGAAATATTGAATTGAAACTGTGTGTTTTTGAGATAGCTATTGAGAAAATAGAATCAATACAATAGAGCAGATTTGATATCCTTAATAATAAATATATGATACGGGAATAAATAAAGAGGTTCCTAATAATACATATATAGCCTAGATAATCTTGATTATACAATAAATAGAGGAGATTTGATATATTTCATGTCTTAATCCTACTGAAGTGGAAACCCTTGGGTTCCAATGTGTGTTTCTAAAGCTAAGCTTTAGAATTAACCCATTAGTTCCTTAATTTTTTTATGGATTTGATTTGAATGCACATATGATGCATGGCTGGTGTTTGTAAAATTGTTATATATTTATATGACATTATTCAATTCTATTGCCTACGAATTTGTTTATTTGACCTTCTAAATGGACAAAAATTTCATAATTTTATCAGTTCTGCTGGGGCATCATCCCCAGCCGTTCCAATGAATGTTGGCAGTATAGATGGGTCAAGTCATGGACAAGTCTCTAAAGCAGCTTCTCTCTCGTGTGTTGGTTCACAACCACCATGGACTTCCTTGAGCACAAGTGCTGGTGGGTCTTCCAGATCCTGTAGACCTTGGGAAAGGGGAGATTTATTAAGACGCTTGGCTACATTTATTCCTATAAATTGGCTTGGGAAGCCTCAGGTTTGAACTGAGCATGGTTTTCTATACGTTATTGCAGATTCACTTATGCTTTAATATGCTCATGTACATTTTAAGCTGTCTCTTCCTTGTGGGTAATTTGTTACAGATTACTTATGTTTCAATATCTAAATAATGATATTCTGTGGGCGTAGAGAACAAAGAGTTGTATGTCTGGAGTCAACAAAGCATATGCTTGTTTTAAACTAATATTGATTGTGCCCGTGATAGTTTCTGTTTATGCTTTCATAGATTATGATAGGAACTTAAACTGTTATACCATGTAAAGAAAATTGGTATTATGTAAACAGAACTACATATAATTCTTTCTGGTTCCTTTTTTATTCATTATGTACAATTAAACCAGTGTGACATCCCTCAAATCTGAAGTCAGTTATTGCAGTAGCACAAGAACACGTCTGTTACAAGAGATAATTGCTTCTGAAAAACTGCTAACTTTTGGTTTCAGTTTTCAAATTTGTGACAGCTGTTGGCCTGTCTTTCTATAATAGTGTTAAATTTGTCAAGTAATTTGTTGATTATTAGTGAACTAGAGTTTCTACAAATTTGCTTTTGCAATGCCTAAGGTGACAATATTGAATTCTACCTGTAACTATGCGTGGATGGTAACTTTTCCATTTCTAGTGCCCATTCACAGCACAACTAAACTTAAATTGCAATTTTGTAATTAATTTACTTTATATTATTTTTAAATATTTTACACTAACCAAGAAAAATTACCAAATTGAGTGCAATTATAAATAGTGTAGATTGTTAAGCAACTTTGGGAATGCGAATAGTATCACCATGATACATTTATATCACACTTTAAACCTAACTCAGTCTCACAACATTGACTTATAACCTGAAGCATGTATCCACTTATATGTTATAATCATATATCTCGTTGATGTGGGATTTCCAACGTACCATCTCTTGTCAAGGAATGGACATATCGAGCACGAGGTTAAGTATTTGTTGGTGGTGGCATTGATTAGATGAATTTGGATGTGATAAAAAATCAGGAAATGTTACAGGTAATTGCATGAAGTAGTTGTCTAAGGATTTTTTGATCTGTGAGGCATAACCGTTATCTTTTGAGCTTGTATGTATAATGTTATACTTTCTATTCCAAATCTTCTAAATGGATATGATACAGTATCTGGTATCTCATGTTATCTTCAATTTTCTACAGATCATCAGTTCGTTGGCTTGTGCACAAAAAGGCTGGATAAATAATGGCATTGACAAAATTGCTTGCGAATCCTGTGGTGCTTGCTTGTGTTTTACAGCATTGTCATCTTGGACATCAGCTGAAGGTTGGTGAATGGAAATTTGCAATCTATGAACTTTTGGCTACTTCATTTTGTTTCCAAACTCTGTTTTCTCTAGAATATACCATGTTAATAACTATATGTAGAAATTATAAAAACTGCCTTTGCTTTTGTGTGGACTGTGGATGTTAAATGGCCTACTCTTTCGTGGTACATTATGTACAGGGCAGATGTAGAATTAGGATGAAAATCAGATCGGTAACTTTACTTTCTGAGAATTTCTGTCTATTGTTAACATGTAAATCCCAAAATATAAATATTGTTCTTCCTCACTTAGTGCTTACATAGAACATTAAAAGCATTGATGCTGCACATGAAGTTTTGTACATCCAAAAAACGAACGTAGCTAAGTGATGTTTATTTTGTTGTTAATGAAATGAGATTCAAGATTTAATACGTAGTTTGTTCATCCTTCTGAAATATATAATGGGGATAAGATTGTTTTATTATTTCTATTTTTCGCCGGTGTTGTGGTCATGTTTGTTACAGGTATGGGTGCTATTTTTTGAAATACAGAGACCAGGCTTGGTTTCTATATCTTAAGTAATTCCCCCTTTGTTCCTTGTACCTGTCTACTTTGATTTTTAAGTAGATTTTTTTTATTCTCCTTGCAGACCTAGTTGTATTATTAACTTCGATCTGTTCTCTAATAAAATTAGTGTGTTAAAGGAGTTTATAAAATTTGTTTATTAAGATGGATAAAGGTGATGAATGAATGTTTCATCAATAGTTAATATATAGTTTTCGTAGTTGGCTGAGAAATAGTGACTATATACTGGTTAGCATGTAAGTATGACAATAACGGCTGTAAGTTTACTAGCTTGCATTACTTTGTTTCAAGGTTCCTATAGGCTATAGCATTTATAGCAAGACTTTATAATAATTAAAAATAAAGGAACAAATTGTAAGCTGTGCATACAAGATAAGTTATTAATCTTTATACCTATGCAACCCTTCAGTTTAAATCGTTTGAGATCTTTTATATTTTTTTCTTGAAACAGCCAGACAAATATAGAACCAGTTTGTTTAAATTTAAAATGTGTTTTTGAAATAAGCTATCTAAAAAAATTCACTTATGTCAGAATTAGATAGGATTTGGTTATTAATTTAAAATAAGTTGAAAGATGTTTATTTTTAAAATAAGCACTTTAGAAAAACAAAAAAAAATAATGAAGAAATCTGCTTATTTTATATATAAAAAAGGAACTTTTTAGAAAACAATCATAAACAAGCTCACCTATAATCTTATTTTGATCTAGTTTTAAATGGTAAATGGGGAAGAAGGATTTCTCTGCTGTTGATGATTATATTCATCAGTATTTTTAACTTCCTTTTTGTATTGTTCATGGCCAAAGCTCAAAATGCCAGCGAATCCTTTGCTAGGCAGCTGGATTCGGATCATAAGGTAAATTGCCCTTGGAAGGGAAACAATTGTCCAGAAAGCTTAGTACAGTTCCCTCCAACACCTCCGTCTGCTTTAGTTGCGGGTTACAAGGATAGATGTGACGGACTCATACAATTTCAGCGTCTTCCTGTGGTAGCCATCTCTGCAATTGAGTTTATGTCTGCTTCTCGAGGTCCACAAATTGAACGCTTTCTATCGCAGTCTCAAAATTTTATGTCAAGAGAAGTATATATTAAACCAGAAATTATATCTGAGTTTGACAACTCTCAAGATGAGGCATACTGTCTGTATACTCGTGTAAGCTTTTTGCATAACATTTTGTCTTTTTCATACTATTGTTGCTACTCTGCTTATTTTCTACTAATGTGTCATGCTTTTGGCAGGCACAGAAACTTATAAGCCTTTGTGGGTGGGAACCACGGTGGCTTTTAAATGTTCAAGATTGCGAAGAACACTCTGCTCAATCTGAAAGAAATGGATATTCTTTCGGCCCTAGCAAGACTCAAATTCATCTTACTCAAGATCCTGGTTCAAAGGCAGTTTCTGCTTCTACTAAATTGGATGATAGAAAGGGAAAGGCATCTGTCAATGAGACTAGACTTGACTCAAAGATACCATTGCTTGATTGTAGCTTATGTGGTGCTGCAGTCAGAATTTCAGATTTTTTATCAGTTCCTTGTCCTACTCGTTTTGTACCTAACAGTATAGATATTCTTGATGCTAGTAAAAAATTAGGATTGACTCGAGGAGCGAGTGCAGCAAGTGGAATCAGTGGTTGGATTGCAGCTGATGATACAGAGAAAGATCAGACTGATGACCGTGACGAAGTTGCAACAACAAATGAGGGGAAATTGGTCGCAAATGAGGATTTGGATTTGAATCTTACCATGGCAGGGGGTTTTCCTTTTACTCCTTTGGGCAGGACGGCAACATCTGAATATACTCATGATGAAGATATGGGAAGGGACTTAATGATCGGGCAGCCTGCTGGGAGTGAGATTGGTGATCGTGCGGCTTCATATGAATCAAGAGGACCAAGCTCTCGTAAGAGAAATTTTGAAAAAGGTGGAAGCTCAGATGAACGCCCAATTCTTAGGTTGCAGCAGCAGGCTGATAGTGTAGAAGGAACTGTCATTGATCGTGATGGAGATGAAGTTACAGATGGTGGACAATATTCAGCTGGTCCATCAAAACGAGCACGTGATTCTGATATTTTTGACCCTTACTGTTCACCTCGTCAAAGAGACTCATCTGGTGCTGGTCCGAGTCATTCAAGGGGTTTTGAGACTCATGTTAGCGGAAATCGAGTTTCTTCAAACCCTCAAGGTAGTGATCGTCCAATAGGAATCCAATCTACTAGGGACTCAACCCGCGCATCATCTGTCATTGCAATGGACACAATATGTCATAGTGTGAATGATGATTCTATGGAAAGTGTTGAAAACTACCCTGGAGACCTTGATGATGTTCATTTCCCCTCGTCTAGCACATATGGCAATGTGGATATGAATGAAACCTCTGAACTGAATAACAGCAATCTAGCTCAGCAAAGCACTTGCTTACAAACTGCTACTGAAGTTGTCCCTGGTGAAGTGGGCATCAGTAGTACAAACTATGGGGAAGAACATTTCAATGCAGAAACTGTGACTGCCCAGGCTCGAGATGGATTTAGTTTGGGCATCAGTGGAGGGAGTGTTGGAATGTGTGCTAGTCATGAAGCTGAAATCCACGGGGCTGATATATCTGTGCACAGAGCTGATAGTGTTGTTGGTGAAATGGAACAGAGAGCAGAAGATGCTGAACATCAGGGACAAACAGGTGAATATGTTCCAGATCCAGGTCTGATGGATGAGATTATCCCTGATGAGATAAACAGGGAAGATCCTATTGGTGATAGCCAGGAGATGATGTCTCACTCTGCAGGAAGAACAGATAGTGGGTCAAAAATTGGCTGTTCTACAAAGGCAGAATCTGTTGAAAGTGGTGAAAAGATTAGTCAAAACTGCAATCTTCTGCCTGCTAATAGTTACCACCCATCTCGTTCTTGTAATGCTAATATTTATTCAGGTTGTGAAAATACCAAGGAAGAGATCATGAAGGATGGTAAATCTTCATTTGCCAATAATATTTCTCTCCCTGAATCCGATTTTGCCATTGCAAATGGAATAGGTAAGCTCTAATTTTGTGATCTTGAACTTTTTTCCTTTTTACCCTACCTTGTTAGTGAGACGATTTTCAAAAGCACGATAGCAAAGTGGAGTAGTTTTCAGTAGTGGCTGCGGTTGTTCACATTCTGTCGTGGGGCTACCATGATATTATATACTTCAAAAATACATTTTTACCCCTGAAACGTCAGTGGGTTTATTTAGGGGCATTATTCCACAAAAAGTTACTTTAATTTCTTTGCGATTATTTTTTTATCCAGTGTTCCATATTAGACTTTCAAATTCATATTCTACTATTATTTTTTTTATCTAACTCCTAGTTAATTTTCTATATATTTCACCATCATGTTTCATTTTGTTTTACTTTATCACTATGTTAATATTCTCCTATATTGATGGTGTTTGTGTGCTCAAATTGTGATGGATTATCTATCATGAATTTCTTTAATGCCTTTTTAGATATCTGTAGTATAAATTATTTAGTTTCTATAATATTTAAAAAGTAGTTGTTCTACTTCTTGCTATTGCACTAAATTTTTAGGGTTAGCTGCTATGGGCCACTATCCAAGATTGATAATTTTGGACAGTGGACTCTATATACACTGCTGTCCTCACTTCTTTTCATCAAGCATCAAAATGAATATGGAAAATCTAATCATTTCATGGTCCTTCTGCACTTCATTCATTAGTTGTACATATTTTTGGAGCATAGCCACTGACATTGTGCAATTCTTTAGGCCCTCCAAAAGGAGAGAGTAATTATGAAGCTGCAGAGTTTGATCCTATTGCCTATCACAATCAGTGTTGCCCTTGGGTAAATGGCAATGTTGCTGCAGCTGGCTGTGCTAGTTCTGTTATGAGAACAAGTAGTGATGCAATTGCCCTTTCCGGTTGGCAGCTGACTTTAGATGCTTTGGATGCTTTTCAATCACTAGAGCACAATGCAATACCAACTGCACCGTCTGAGTCTGCTGCGTCCTTGTACAAGGTTTTTCTATCTCACTCCTCATTTGTTTTATCCATTTTTGCCTGCTTGTAATTTTGTTTAGGTGAGCAATAAGTCTTTATGCATGACAGGAGCAGACTGCCATTAATTTATTTCATTTTAATGGATCGTGAACCTTTGTAATGTGTATGGAATAGAATTGTGACTTGTTTGACTTTCTTGGACAAAATTTATAACTATACGATATCAATGTGAAAAATTTAGTTGATAAGTTGATTGGTTTAGTGAACGAAATTTTGCAAGCCTCGGCATTCCTTTCTGTTGTTCGTTTGATGGTGGAAAATGCTGACAAAAGACAAAGGTGAAGCACATTAAAAATTAACTAGGATGGATATTATAGAAAAAAAATGATAGATGCCATTGTGGAATCTGTGTCACAAGCACAACAGTGGAACATATATATAGAATGTACATTGCATCAAATAGAGATGGCCTAGGCCTTTTGATGTGATCCTCAAAATAGAAATAAATGCGTATTTTTGCTGTTTTTAGCCTATCTAGCCGTAGTATTAGTATATTCTATTTTATTTTTGGACATAAGGCTAGGGGAAAAAAAGTGTTTGTTCAATCCACAATCCCCTTCCCACCATACTTTCTATATGAGGAGAGCTCATATACTTATTTTTTATGACTTTGATTGAATAAAATATGAGTTGTTATCTTGAGTATGTCATATCTCAAGTGGTGAGCTACTCCATCCGTAGCTTATATAAAAGTGATGCTTCTTAGATTATTTCTTGTGTGATGCATTGGTGATTAATCAAAGATTGGGAGGGAGAAAACAATGGTTGGAGAGAGAAGAAACATTCTCAAGAGAGAATGTTAAACAAATCCCAATGACGAAGCCAAAATTAGATCTGAGTAGAGGACATCGGGATGAGTCTGGAATTGGCAAGCTTGGCTGGAATGGTGGCTGGACGCACTGCATGCATGGCTGCCGGGGACAGAGAGAGAAGCACCCCACTTCTAGGGTGTGTGAGGGTGCATTGCTACTCTAATGGTTGAGAGTCCAGCGGTACATTAGTTTCTTGGGCAGGGCAACTCTGATGGTGGGGTTGCTGGTGGAATGCTGACAAGTTGCAATGGACAGTGGCAGCAGCAGTGTGAAATGGCTGGAAAAGGAGGCATGACAATGAGAAGATGTTACGAGTCCGAACATCACACGACTTTTCCAAAATAAGTGGTACAGATGGATATGGATGTTTTAAAGATGATTCCTACTAGGCTCTGAATACTATTATGTAGAAATAAATGATAGATAGTCATATGATGGAGTCTTTGTGTGTCACAAGCACAACAAAAAAACATATTATACATAGAATGTACATTGCATTACATAGATATGGGCCTAGGCCCTTATAGTAACATGTATCTAACAATATGACATCTAATTTGTAGAATAACCGTTGATATCATGCTGCCTATATAGATAATTAAATCAAACAATCAGCCATTATATAAAAAAAAATAGTAAATTAAAATAACAAATATCAATATAATTGGGGTATTGGTCTGGATATAGGTAGCAGCATACTCTTGTGGCAAGCCATACAAGCCCAAGGTCAAAAAGAGCATATTGCAGTTCTCAAGTTCTTTTCCATATCTGCATGAAGCCACTTAAGACATACTAGGACCTTCATAATGTTGTGGAGTGAGAAGTTAAGTGCCTAATGCATGTACTTTTGAAGTTGCCTTGACCTCCAAGCTGTTCTCTAAGGTTTATTTGAGGCCCAAGCAAGCCCAAAGAACACCTTAGTTCGTTTAGTCACTTAATAATCAGCTTGCAAAGCCAAAACAAAACATTTGTGTGACACTGCCTGATTTAATTGATTAGGTTATTTACATAATCAATTAAATTGAGCTGTCACTAATATTGAACAAAATACAAGGGAAATATAAGTTTGGACAAAATACAAAGCCTAAAAGAAAGACTTATTTACATTTTTACAAAGCTAAGAAAAGGGAAAGACAAGCTAATAAACTATTCTCCACAAAATTAGAGTTCTTTGAAGTCCTTCTTCCATTCTCCTAGTCATGACCCATGTTGTAGCTCCCCGGATGAGTTTCCATCATACCCTCCTACTTGTTCTTTAGTAAATCTATGTGCAGGGCAGAGATTCCTGTGTGCTCCTTTGGATAAGTTTTTCTGCTTCCTCCAATGTTTTCCTTTCAAAGACATTGTGGGCAATATGTTTGAAAAATGTCTTTGATGAATCTTTTATGAATCTTTGATTTTCAACATCTAGAAATTTAACCGTGTTTTTCAGAAAAATTGTTATTTTTGTCTTCTGAATTAACATCTAGAAAAAGTTGGTGATATTTTCAAACTTGTTTGATATAGAAGATACTATGAAATTGAACGTATTTGCTTATGATGAATTTCTTCGTCTGTTTGTTTGTGTAATTAAACTAAAATATTAATGTTTATACTCTATTCCTTACGTTAAGTTAATTGTGTTAATGTTCTTTGGCTTGAATCTTTCAGCAGAATGACCAGCAAGCACCTGGTAAACAACTCTTTCGCAATCACTCTCTGAGCAGAAGCCATGGTCAACTTTGAGATTTTAATTTGGTTATTGGGTGTTTCTATTTCTTTGTAAGTGGGTATGTCATATGCTTATAGCTTGAAAATTTGATAAACAAAGTAATGTAAAATGAGAAAGTAAGGATTTTAGAAGCGCATTCGACAATCTATTCGAAGTATTCTTGCATATTTCAGTCTCACTTGTTAGAGCTCAGTGAGTGTGTAGTGGACGTGTTACTTTTCTCCCTCCTATGCCATCAAGGAAACAAGTTGTTCATCAGAACCGGGATCTTGCCTCAATCTATATATTACTAGTCAATAACCTGGAACAGTGGAAAGTTTCTATGAAACAACTATTTACTTCAAAGACCTGAAGTTTGAGCAATTAAATTGTATATACTGGAGAGTTCTTTAATGAGGAATTTGGTTTAGGCCTTTGGCCCTATTGTAATATGTTAATTAATTAGTGTTTTCTCTTAAATTTTCCCTTTTATTTAAATATCAAGTGATGTACATTTTTACTATTGAATAAGTGAAAATGTGAATTCGGTCATTTTCATTCCTGAGACGATAAATCCTTCAAAACAGCTACTTAGCCACGTTGACATATTTCGATAATCTAGATAGGGTAGCAAAATAACTTAGCTGATTTAACCCACAAATTAAGAATTTTGTTGTCTTGTCAGATTGTCTTGTTCGCCCCATAAGCTAGAAGTGTTTCTTCCTGCATTTCCCTTTTTATTCCCTTCACTCTCCATAAAATGCAATATCCCCATATATTGAAAATCTTAAATATAGGTTTAATTTATACTTTTCCCTTTCTTCCCTCTCCAGAAGTGGCGCCGGTAAGCTGCACCTCCCTCCATTTTTCTTGGTCATTCTGGATTCACAGAGTAAAATCTGCATCAATTGGCACAAAAGCAGAAAAATGAAAACAGCTATGAAGAGGGGACTGATGATCATAGACATTGGTGTCCTTCATGAGAGAAGTGTGCATGTACAATAAAACTGTTACATAAACTTCCAAATCCACTCTTAATCTTCTCCAAATCCTTTTAAAAAAGTAATACCCAATTTCCTCTCAAATCCAATTTTAATATTCTACAATATTTTCGAATTTGAACATATTTTTCAAAATACTTATTCTGAAAAAATATTTTTATATTTTGAATTGGATTTGGAAGGTATTTTTTTTTATCTGAAAATATTTCTATTTTTTATATATATTCTTTTAATTGAATAACGTGGAAGACATTTTTCGCATCCAGAAGTATTTTCTGGAACATTCAATACGAAAAATATTAAGAAAAAGGTGCAAGATTGATTTATTATAATTTTAATGTAAGTAATTTGGGTAGTACAAGTTTTATGAAGGTGCCAGAAGAAAAAAGTGTTGTGCAATACTAACCACTTGCAGGCGTCTACAATACTGACCAGTGAAGAACCCCACCACAAACACTAATATTTTAGGCTTATTGTTTCTTGCACTCCCATAACTGCTAACCGCACCCCCACAATAAGAGAAAAAGATTTAAACATTATCATCACTGCTGCTATTGAGGAAGAAGTGAAAAAATGATGCAGGTAAAGAAGAAAAGAGAAAATAGGAAAAGAAATGTATTTCGAAAAGCTCTTTAGAAATGTATTTTATGTGTTCTCAAAAAAGTTCTTCCCGGAATATATTTCATGTAAATGTGTCTTGGAAAAGACATTTCATGCATTTTGGAAATTTTGTTCTGAAAATTGCTTTTCAAAAATTTTGTTTTGAAAATTTTGTTCCGGTAATTCCAGAAAACTTGTTACCGGAAGCTTGCAAAATATGTAATTCTNAAGTCACTTTATCAAATGATCATTTTGAAAATTTGAGAGGAGCGTAAAGAAATTTTAGGGGTGCAACCAATAAAAGTCTTAATTTCGATATCTTCAAATTTTTTCTAAGCATTAAGATTTCTAGTTTGACTTTCAAATTGTTACACCCCAAAACCAAGCGTCGCAATTATCTTGTCCTATAGTTTAGTATAATCATCTAACTAGTAATATATTAAATACTTCTAAGCTAAGATAGGTGCATCCTCTAACAACTATTTATCAAGAGTATCACAACATAATAAAATTTAATATCCACATTTACATTCATTCCTCGCAATACAAAGAAGTTTTACAAAGCAAAGGTGAACTTTATGTTGAGAAACAGGTAGGCTTTGTTTTTACACCAAGAAGGGGGAGGGGGTGAATTGATGATGTTTCAAAAATAAAAATCTTTTCGCAATCTTTTATCAAAAGTATAAACCTTTTTTACCTTTCTTGAAATGCAAGTAATGAAAATTTATATGCAGCGGAAAAACGTAGTTAACTACATAATAGATTTAGTCAACTGAAATAAAGAATGCAGGGATAGAGAAAAGCAAACACTGGTTTTTATACTGGTTTGACCAACAATGCCTACATCCAGTGTCCTTCCAACCTAGGAAGTAAATGCACTATAATGGTCAAGGTTTTTACAACAAGGCTTTTATATAAGACCTCCACGTCAAAAATATAAAACACCTCTCTAACCCTCTAACCAAAATATAGGCAAACCATACAGCAAGACTTGCAGCAAGATACCCCATCTCCTGCAATCTACAACTCACTTTGAACAATCCTTAAAGTGTACCAGACTCCACGAGTCCAACCCTTGTAGTCACAACAGGTAACAACAATCACCACGGGTGCTAACAACAATCTTGATCAACCTAGAAACACCTCAATTGTGCAAATTCTGATCAAGCAATAAGCGCAACACAATCCTCCTTCAGAAACTCTTCCAAGCACGATCACAACCGTCTTCTTGATGAGTTCTTGGAGCTCTAAACCTCAGAGAATCAATCTGAAACGGAATATGAAATTGTCAATTCATCAAAAGTCTCTGAAAACAATCAGGTCTCGTCTATTTATAGATTTCTGTAAATCAAACGCTCTTGTAGTAAATTATGCTACTAATAAAGTCGACTGTATTATAATAGTTATAACAGTTAAGACACAATAGTAGCAATCCAGTCAAACCAATTAATTTCTCAGTTAATACATTTGACCAAGATTCAACGCTCAACTAACTTTTAAAAATATAGCCGTTACTATTCATGAGCATAACATAATTTCAAAATAAGCAACTAATACAATCGAATGCGTGGCGCACACAGTCGACTTCGACACAAAAGTTCACTTTGAAATTCTTTTCAATTTAAAATCTCACATAACACTGTTTCTGAAAATCTGTGCATAGTCACGAGTTTAAATCGACTTCCCCCATGATGAAGTCGACTTATAGCTTGCAATAATGCAACACAATGTAAGTTCATAAATGTGCATGTGGTTTTCTTCATTCAAATAATGTGAATGCAATCAGATATGATGTAACATATATAAGCTCAATAAATGTGCATTCAAATATTAAGATAATCACATAAACATGTTCAACAATATATTAATCAATAAGCAATAGAACATGTAACACATCAATCAACATATGGGTTATTAAAAATGTGTTGTCATCATAAAAAACCAGAGTGATATAGATATTGTGTTGTCAACAATCTCAGCAAAACAAATATGAGAAGAAGAAAACACATGAGAATTTATATTGATTCATCCAACTTGAGATTACATTCAATCCTTGACCAACTTGGTAAGTGCCATTATCAATGGATGACATGAGTATTATTCAATTGTCCTTCTTTATTATAACACAAGTATTATTTATAATAACTTCTTCAAGATGCAACACAAGCATTCTTTGGCATGTTTCCCGAAGCTTTTAAAGAAGAGTATTCTTTTAACAAACATGTTGCTGGGAATCCATATGTAAATCTAAGTTTCAAAATGAGAAAGTTGAGCACCATATAAGAATGAAGACCCATAAACCCATTGTCTTAAGGTTTTGGGTTGAGAGTTGTGTCAATCTCTTATGTGGTTGGGTTTAGAACTAGTGCAAAAAAGGGTTTTTGTAGCGACATTTTATATCGATTGAAATCCATAGGTATAGAAAGTAGCTCAATAGCAATATCGTAAATATGAGAAGTTTTTTTTATAACAATTGGACTTAGAACCAGTATAGAAAGTTGCATGGTAGCAAAACTGTAATAATTTCACTTAGAACTGTAATAATTGCTTTTGATCATCGTTGAACTTTGCTTGTTCCTCTTTCCTTGAAGTGGCCGATTTCGCTTTGGTTGTCGTTGCTGGTTCCTATATTCGTTGGCTATCGTTGCTGTAAAGGCTTGGTCGTGTTGTGGTGGTGTTGCTAGTGTTGTGGTGCGTTCCCTCCTTCCTCTTTCACTAAAGCTCTCTTGCTTGTATTGTTTGTGTTGTAGTGACTCACTGGCATTACTGGTTGTGTTGCGTGTTCACTGGTTGTAGGGGTGTCATGGTGTGGGTGGGTCACGCTCCTTCCAAAGCTGTCGTGGTGTGATGGGTCATTTTTCGTCCTATTGCTCATGGTGTTTTGCTTATCATGGGGTTTTGTTGTGGTTACAAGTAAGTTTCGAACCTGTATTTATTGTTGAGGATGTTGTGTTTAGTAGTATTTATTGTTACATTACATTTCTTTATGAGGTTCTCAATTTCTTAAAGCTTTACGTGTTTGTACTATTGCATTTAATTGGTGTGATTACCTTTTTGTGTTAGAATTGATGAGAAAATAGTGAGACATGCGTGATCAATGGGTCTAAATACATACATCTCAAACAATATTGTACATTCAAAACTAGGGATGCCAATGGAGTGAGTGCGTATTTGACTATCGACGAAGTAAAAATTCATTCATATCATCATATTCCCATATTAAATGAGTATAGAATTTTGCTCATCCTCATCCTTATCAAGTAACATGTATACTGATACCTACCTCTTATTCTTTTATATACTAATAAAGATTATAGTACACCATATAAACGAAATCACACAAAAAGAAAAATTAAACTAATTCTAATTGAAATATAAAAATGCATATTACATCTTTTGAACTTAAATTTGTGTTGGATGTTGATAAAAAAAGACATGTGATGAAGAATTATTATATTTTGCCAAATGAAACATTGTTCTGACAAAATACACTTAGGAAAAATGTTTATGAAAAGAAATTAAAGTTATCACACTTTGCAAACTCTAAGAAAAGGAGGCACAGTAATAATATCAAAATATAAAAGCAAAGCAAATATGAGTTTGATGGGTGTAAATTTGAGCTCTCAGTTAACCTTTATTTTTGACTTCTTAATTGATTTTTGCGCTTTAAATATTGTTTTAATTAGGATTTGTTATAATTAAGGTTATTTAACACAAGTTAAAAAATATTCTAAAAAATAAATTAGATGCATAAATGTGCTTTTGATATTCTGAGTTGTGTTAGTGCAACTATAACTAAGATAAGCTCATGGAGGTGTGGAAATAAATTGATTAAAGCTTCTTGATACCTTCAATATTAAGCAAAAATAGAAAATGATCATAGCCACGAGAAGTCAAGTGAAACATTATATGAATATGACAAAGGGAACATGAAAAAGTGTAGAAATGAGACTTGTTGAAAGGGGGTGCCTATACTTACAAGTTGTGAACCTAACACAAGTTGCTCGAACAAGGACTATCGACCAACCCCATTTTTTGGCACCTAATGAGAATGATATGCACCCAACTTGAAATGACTGAGCAACCAACAAAAACTAGTTTGTGTGATTTTCTCTATATTTTTAAATATTTATCTTATGTAATTTATAGCAAAAAAAAAAAAAAAACAAAAGATAGTAACGAGTCTTGTTGGAATTTATTTTTATCTGTCTTTGATCTCTTAATCAAGTGAAAGTAATTAGTTTTACATTGTAGCAAGTTAGTACGATGTTAAGTCTATATAACATAACAATCATATGAGTCAAATGATTTATAATTTTCCAATAAATTGAGAATTTACTTTTATTAAAGGTGAAAACTTTAACAAGAATTAATCAATAATTTATATTGGTTAGTTAATTTTTTCTTTATAAAAGAGGTAAAAGAAAAATACATGAATAGGTATAGTAATATTTAATTAAGAATGTACATTGGTTAAATTTCTTATGATTAGTTAAAAAAATTATTGCTTTTAATTGAGAATAGACTTTGATTAAAAGTGATGATGCCAACAAATTAATTTAAAATTTACATTGATTAATTTGAAATCCACGACGATAATCGACATAACAATTATGTTTAGAAAATCAATGATGAATGAAATTTTTAAAAAGTTGTAGAATCAACATATTTTCATTTTATGGTGTAAGTCCTTTTTTATCATTTTGAAATTTTTTTCTTTATTTTATTTTATTTAAATTTTTTATCTTTCTTCTTTTTGTTATTTATATTTTGTTTGTCTAACTCATTTTGTGTAGATTTTATAATAACTAATTTGTTTCAAATAAATTTCGTAATTGTTGGGAGACTATTTTGGATCATTTTATGCATACTAATATTTCTGACTACTTTCTAAACAATAATTTGGTTACTTCAATGACATCGCTATCAGAGTTGAATATAATCCAATACAATTTAATATTATTCTATTAGAAATTAAAAGTTATATAATGTTACTTGATAAAAAAAAAGCAACAAATAATAATATTAAAAACAAGTAAAAATAGTCAACTATGATCCTAAGAGTGATTTGATTCAATAATATTAATGATAGAATTTGCTAAAATGTAATAACCATTTCAAAGGAATCACAAAAAAAAAAAAATGTGACCAAGGGTGTGACAAGAAGGAGAGCACCTAGGGAATTTGAGTATATTTATTGGATATCGAATTAGTCTAACTATGGAGAGAGAAAATGAAACATTTTATAGCAAAATAAAAGTCATTCAAATGAAATAAAAGTAAGGGTGAAAGAGACCCAGAAAGAAAAGATTTTTTTCTCATCTAGTAATCTATGGTTTTGTGCCATTGAATACTTAGTAAAAAAGAGTCAACCATTCTTACCTGAAAAATTAGGTAATAAATAAAATTATTAAAAATAAGTAGAAATAATTAATCCTTGTCCTAGGAATTATTTGGTTCAATGAAATTGAGTATGGTGTTTCTTGAAGTATAATTTTAATTATTAATTGAAATATTCATTTGTAATGGATCTGTTAATAAAATCCATTGATAATATCCATTAGTAAATTATAACATTTATTATCAACAAAATATATGGATCTATCAACAACATTTATTAGTAAAATCTATTGGTAATTTCTAATATTTATTACGAACAAATGTATTTGTTGGTAAAATAAGCGTTAAATAGTCTCCCTTGGATTTTGACCACATCATTGTAAAATTCGTTGATAAATTTATTAATAATTAAGCTTTTTAAAATTCATCAGTAATGGTTCCTTTGTGTATAATCCGATAGTAAATCGATCAATAGTTGAATTTTTTGAATATTTGCCTGCAAATTTAACGGTAATTCAATTCTTAGAAATTTGTTGGTAAATTCATTAGTAACTGCATTTTTTAATTTTCAAAAAATTTTTCAATAAAATAGGCTTTATTTTTCTTACTAAATCCAATGAAATATTTGTTATAAATTAATTGGAGATGAATGAGAAGAAAAAGAGAAGAAGAAGTGAAGAAGAAGGATGAGGGAGGAGGAGGATGAAGAGGAGGATAAGGAACGGAGGTGGCAATGATTGATGTGGATGTGTCTGTTGAGATTGTAGAGCACACAATATCTATATCACTCTGGTTTTTGATGATGACAACACATTGTTTAATAACACACATATGTTGTTGTGTTACATGTTCTTATGCTGATTGGTTGATATATCTGTTGAACATGTTTCTGTGCTATATTGCTAATGTGAATGCATACTTTTGAGCTTGTACTTGTTACATCATATCTGGATGCATTGCACATGTTTTGATGGATGAAAACCACAAGCACTTTTGTGAACTTATAATTGTGTGACAAAGCTGCAGTAAAGTCGACTCTAATATTAATTGAATCGACTATGCTAAAGTCTTTGTAAAAATTTTGAGAATCAGTGCTTTGTGAGATTTGGAGAAGGAAAGAATTTCAATTTGCTCTGACATGTCGAAGCCGACTATGTACGCCACATATTCGACTGTATTAATTGTTGTCTTTGAAATTTTGTTATGCTCATGTATTGTAACGACTATATTTTCAAAAGTTAGTTGAGCATTGATTGTGAGTCAACTGTATTGAATGAGAATTTATTTTGGTTGACTAAATGCTACTGGTCTGACTTAACTGTTATAACTGTCTTGACATAGTCGACTGGATTAATGGCTTAATCGACTAAGAGAACATCTGTTTAACAAAATTCTATAAATCGTCTGAGCACAAAGTTGTTCAAAGACTTTTGATGATCTAACATTTTACATTCAGTTTCAAATTGATATCTCTGGTTTATAGAGCTCCAAGAATTCTCCAAGAAGACCGTGGTGATCTTGCTTGAAAGAGATTCAAAAGGAGATTGTCTGCGCATTCATTGATTAATCATATTCTGCACGTTGAGGTGTATCTAGTTTGATCAAGATTCTGGCTTGACATCCTTGAAGATTACTATGTGCACCTGTTGTGACTATAGGGGATAGACTTGTGGAGTCTGGTTCACTTTGAGGATTGTTCAAAATGGTGTTTGGCGGATTGCAAGAGAGGGGACATCTTGCTACAAGTCTTGCTGTGTTGTATGCCTATATTTTGGTTAGAGGGTTAGAGAGGAGATTTATATTTTTGACGTGGAAGTCTTCTATAAATTCCTTGTTGTAAAAACCTTAACCATTATAGTGCATTTTCTTCCTGGGTTGGAAGGACACTGGATGTAGGCGTTGTTGACCGATCCAGTATAAAAACCAGTATTTGATTTCTCTATCCCTACTCTTTTATTTTCAGTCGACTATGATATCTGCGTAGTCAACTACGATTTTCCAAGCACACATTTTTCATTACTTGCATTTCAAGAAAGACTTGTAAAGTGTTCAACTTTGGTTTAAAGATTGCAAAAAGACTCTGATTTTGAAAATTCATCAATTCACCCCCCCTCTCGGTGTAAAATGAAGCCTACCTGTTTTTCAACAGTGTCAATGACAACAACAACGATGGAAGTTATGAAGGTGATGGCAATAATGATGGAGGTGGAGGTGGTGAAAATGAAGAAGGAGAAGTAGAAGAAGGATAAGGAAGAAGAGAAGGAGGAGTAGGAGTGGGAATAAGAGGAAAAGAAGGAGGAGGAAACAACGTGTGCAAAAACAAACGTAGCAGTGGTGATAATGGCGAAAGACGAGGAGGAAAAAGAAGAAAGAAAATGAAAAAAATGAAGAGAAGAAGAATGAAGAAGACCAAATCGAGATATTTACCAACAAATTTTATCGATAACCCAAAATTTCTCGGTAATTATCGATAAATCATTACTAATAGATAATTATTTTGGGTTGTCGGTAATTATCAACAAATAAAATTTATTGACAAGCATTTTATCCATGGATTTTCTTGCTATTGAGAATCCCGTTGAGACAAAATTAGAATGTCCAGCAACCCTTGTTTTGAAATTTATCAAACAATAATCAACAAAATATTGATGTATAAAGAAGCGTCCAAACAATTGGGTTTGCCTAGTAGACAAGTGCTTAACCAACAAATCTTAATCACTAAGACAAAATAAAAATGAGAGTAATTTTGATCACGAAAATAACGTCTAATGGAAATGCATACTTTAAACTCCATTGAAACTACTAGTAGAACGCATGTATGATCTAGCATCCAAGCACAACCTCGCTTGAATATAGACACAAAGTTACATAAACACTCTTATAAGACTAGTGTCTAATGAAAAATTTTATAGCGTCTGAAGCTAAGAGCTAAAGTAATGCGTTTTAGACCAAACTGTTTAACTAAATTAGAAAATAACAAATAACGTCTAAGAAAATGTGTCTTTCATTGAAATATCTCAATAGACTATATGAGAAAAATAAGCTAGCTTCTTATGAACGCATAATTCTAACTCTTATATAACACTAAGGATAAAAGAGATGATTCATTCAATACATTGTTATATCAAGTAGAGCTTCTAAAGAAAACATCTTCTGATGAATAACCGCTAAACGCTTTAGTCTTAAGAAAACATCTTTTGTTTATACCATCTAACATTTGTCTTATTAAATGATGCATTTATTAATAAAATTACAAATGATAAAATGTCTTGAAAACACTACACTACCTAACGTTTATCAAAATTCAAAACATTTTATGTATATACGAATAAGTACTTCTTCGCTTGTATACATTGTTTCTTTATATCTATGCAAGTTAATAAAGTAGAAATATATTATTAGAATCACGATATCTAAGAAAAATATATTTTGAGAAAAGAAGAACATTATGGAAATGTTTCCTTGAAGCCATCTACCTTATCACATTGTACAAGCTCAAGTTTTGCCTAAGGCTATAAGAAAAAGCTTTATTGCTCTACAATGTAGACCTGAGCCTGACCAAGCTACTGGAAAAGTCTATTAAGCCTATCTTGATGGTCAAATCAATATCCAATGGTTATCTCACTAAATAATATATAAAGAAGATCAACTCAAGAGAAAGTAGTTGTTAAAAAATGTAGAAGAGAGAAGAGGTGAAAAAGAAAGAGTGAAAAGTAAAAAGAAGAAATATATATAAGAGTGGTCTACTTTACTCCACCTCATTGCATATATATTCTAATGCTCTTCAAATCAAGAAATATGATGAAGATATGAGAGGTTGAGAAAGAATTAAAAAGAAATGAGAGATGAGGAAGAAAGAAAGAGAGTACACAAAAAGATGATCATAACATTTCAACTCTAATCTACGTCAACTTTTATATTGTCTAATAATCTTCAACTCAAAAGCAAATGATGGAAGCAAGCTTGAGCAAAAGAAAATATAAAGAAAAAGTTATCATTATATCTAGCTTTCTGCTACATCTCCAGACTTGCAACATCTGAAGCTTTTGGAACAAAGAAAAGAGTAGAAGTAGAAGGGGAAAGAAGAAAAAAATAAAGGAACAAGTATCAGAAATATGGCTACACTATTATGTTACAAGCATGCTATCTAGTGCTCTTAAGCTCAAAGGAACAACCTCATCAATTATTAGATTGTGCTTTAATACTTTTATCCTCCTGTAGAGAGTTACTCAAGTTTGTAACTAAACAAGATTTCAGAATATATTGTACTGAAAATGTATCATCTCTTTGAGAGCTTCTAATATGTATCTTGTAAGAATCCCATAGTGGATAGAGAATAAAAATACTTGCCACTAGGAGTGGGTAAACTTGTTCTAGGCAGTTGTCTAGGAATAGATCCTGAAGAGACTAAACTCGGACTAGACGTGTTGTCTAGGGGTGTCAGGCGTGGCAAATAATACTCAACAAAGAGTGGGTAAACTCGATCTGGACAATTGTCTAGGGATAGATCCTGGAGAGACTAAACTCAAACTAGACGCGTTGTCTAAAGGTGCCAAGAGTAGTAGATAACACTTAAGTAAGAGTGATGTAATAATACTTGCATCTAGGAGTAGGTTAAACTCATGTAATCTTAGAAGATTAATGGAACCTCTTAAGAGTTCTTAAGAGAGAACTAAGTGTAACTCAAATTTGAGTGAACCAGTATAAAAATGGTGTTTTAATGTTTTCTTATTTTAAGACTATTGTTAAATTTCTTATGTTATCGTCTAAAAGAATTATTATATATTTATCTTATAAACCTAGTGTCTAAACATAATACATATCAGGATACTCTTGAATAATAAACTATTGGTATCTTAGTAGTTTAAAATGGGATGGGGACAAGATAAATACTTACATGTCGATCCCTTTCCAATCCCTAATTTAAAAATGGGAGATTATGATGAGTATGCGAAAAGTCTTTGTATTCGAGGACAGAGAAACCTCATAAAAAGAGAGAAAGGCTGAGAAAATACTTTTTACTTGATTCCCAAAACAGAATTTACTATCCTATATATATAACCATCCCTTCTAACAATATTTCCTAATGGGAGATTCTAGAACTTTGTTGACTCATTAACTACTAATGAATAAAATCATCCTTATGACTCACATTGTTTTGGACCTCTCACTACTAATAGTATTGCTTGAATGGGTTATTGCAACAATACCCTACCCATGAAATTCAACCTTGTCCTCAAGGTTGTACAAGGATTTAAGCTCATCCTAAATTTCCCAAGAGGTGTCATCAGTGTACTGACCTAACCACTGAATCAAAGCAAAGGTGGTTGGCATGTTATTCATGTCTCTAGTTTTACAGTTGAGAATAGCTAGTGGATTGATGAGGGGGTGACTACCAATGAAATTAAGTGGAAGGTGATCAACCGCAACTGGGGAAGGACCGACAAGTGGCTTTAGATGGGAGCCCCAATGCTCTACAAGGCATTCAAACAAATTTGGGCTGGATTTAGGTCATCAGTGGTAACGGGTACTACAAGATCTGGCGGTTTGGATTCGATCATTGAAGCTTGCAAATGATAATCACCTGAGTCATCATCCTCTTTAGCAACCAACAACATATAACATTCTGGGAAATGATGTTTCCAAAATTTTCCTAATGCTCCAAATGATGTTTCCAAAATTTCCTTGCATCCAAAAATGCAATTAATCAACTTAGAAAATTCAAATTAGTGAAAATACGAATTTCCGACCAAATTAAGCAGAATTCGGAAAAACGGGAAAATAACAGACAATTAAACACAATTTCCTAGCTTATTTAAGTGCAATAAACTAAATACAGTTCAAGAAATAACGACTCATCAAAATTGACCACACTTAGTCTTTTGCACTCCTGGGCAAAACCAAGACAAAAACTAGGGAACTACTCAAACATCAGGGAGGTGACACAGACTCGACAGACAGAAAATAAAGACTCACAAAATAGAAACAAAGTTGCACAATTCTCACAAAATCTGGACAGTGAAAGGAAGTGGACAGTGAAAGGAAGTGGATAGTATCCAACACAAAAGCAATGAAAGCAGATACTCATGAAATCATCCAAACAGTTCAGTACATGGAAAACAGTCAATCAGTTCAAGAGATGAATCAAAAGCAACAGAGCCTCATAGATGCACACAATCACTGTTTCTCTCAAGTGTTTAAGGTAAATTAATGTCACTCAATGCACTCAAGAAAGAAAACACAAATAGACTTGGCAAGCCTCTAATATCAACACTCAAGCACATACGCATGTTCAAATCAAAAGGTCTTTTCATGGTTGTAATGGGGCCAAGGACAAGGGAGGATATATTTGGATAAGAAGCTACGAACCATAAGGAACAGAGGAGCAATGGGGACCAAGTGTAAACACATTCAAACACACCCACAACCTCTAATTCCATCCTCTTCTTGACTCCATTATTCACAATTATTCACAATTTTTTTCATTTTCACTGTATTTTTCTGTTTTTTTTTCTTTTTCTCATCTTGTCTCTTTCTTTTTTTTTTTGAACAAAACTGTAAGAGACAAGATGCACACATATATACAAAAACAAAACAAGAAGAGGAACCAACTAGCCAATTCATCATAATTCCCAAGGAGACCACACTTATTCCCAAAACAATTCCAAAGCTCAAAAATTCCCAAAGGGTAAGGTAAACATGGTTTTTCAGTTAGGGCTAGTGTATGAGCTTCAAAACAAAGAGATGGGGAAAACATAAGCTCAAAAGGGCTATGAAGGGATCAAAACAGGGTAGGCTCAACTAGCTAGAGAGGCTCAAGAACAAAACGCCTTTATCACTTTCAAACATGCATATCAATCAAGAATCATCAAAAAGAGTTAAGCCAAGGCATATGTGCAAGCAATCAAGAGACATATCACACACAAGAAAGATTATCAATTGGCTCAAATCTCACACAGGTAATACAGTCACAATCAATTCAACTCTCAAACATCATGATCATCTTCCAAGCAAAGAAAAGCAAGGAATCCAACAAATCGGAGTATCAATGAAATGAAGGAAAATTGACAACCTAATCACAATCCAGAATTCACGAAAAGCATGCAAAACTGTACACAAGACACAACAAACTACATAAAAACCGAAACATAAACAAAGAAACAACCTCCCCTAATCGGCCACACTTAAACAACACAATGTCCTCAGTGTGTCACAATCAGCAGATCAACAATAAGAACAGTCAGCAGATATAGACAAAGTACAATAAAAGTGAGGAGGGAAGGAGAAGGGAAAAGAAAACTCCCCTGATCATGGTGGCAGTTGCCAATTTTGGACTATCAGGGAAATGTTCTCCACCACTGGAGTCAGCAAGGAAGTCCTGAGGAGGAACTGCTTCAGTCTCCAAATTTGATCAAGCATGGAGATGTCCTCCATAGCTGGATCTAAGAAGCAGTGATTGTTGATGAGTGGGTTCAGCTGGTGCCCATTGATATTCAATCTTTTGTGTACACTGGGACTCTTGTCTTCCACCGTGGGTGTTTGTTGATCAAACTCATGTGTACTTCCTGCAACATGGTTAGTGCAATGTGGTTCTACAGAAATAACATGCAGAGGTATAACACCCAATCTCAGTGTAACAAGCTGACCCTCAGATACACCCTCAGAACATGAATCAAGTTCAGAAATAGAAACAATATCAATCACAGATTCAGATTCATGTTCAGTGCATGGAGAAGAAGTGTTCATAGAAGATGGCAAAAGTTCTTTCTCATCATGCAAAGAGTGGAAATGAAAAGTATGCTCATCAACATCATAATCATCAACATACCTATCACTAGCATCATCATCAACAACAAAATCAATCATAGGTATCTTTACCTCCAATTCCCTGAAAATTGGTAGAGTGGTGGAAGGTGAAAGTGGTCTACCTATCTCAAAAGTGGCGCTCATATCTGCCTGTTCCTCAACATTTTCATCAGATTCATAGTTAGTATCACCAATTATAAAGTTGGAAGCTGGTTGCATCACAGAATTGATTTCAACACAAATAGAACAAGAACCAGCTTCACAACTACATTTAAAATTTTCAGAAAACTGTGAAAGAACAAAATTTAATCCTAAGTCTGAAACATCTTCAGTTTCCACAGTTTCAATGTCAAAATCAACACTAACATGTGAATTCTCAGCAGAATCAAGAATATGTGGATGCATAAACAGCTCAGGCAAAGCAAGTGGGACTTCAAGTTTAGAGAAAACCTGTGCTGATTCATGATTCATCTCACCAACAACAGCAGAATGAGCAATTGCATCCTCAAGTGCAAGAGGGGAGGCATAGGAGGGTGGGGAAGTAGATGGCGCAGTAGTAAGCTCGTGGCTCTGCTCCCCATCTCCTATGTGGATGGCACTGACATCATCAAGAATTGGAACAATCTGGAATGGTGATCCCTCTAAAAATTGAGACTGTTCCTCGGTGCACTGTGCGGCCATCTGCCTCCACAACTCGTTCAATGTAGGCTCAGAAGAAGTAGAAGATTTGGCAGGTGCCTTTTGCTGTTGTTGTTGCCTCTGATTTTTCTGCTGTGGCTGCTTGTTATTGTAGATGTTGGTAGCATAAGCTTGAGGCTCATCATGAGTAACAGGGTGCTCCAAAGAAGGACAAACATCCGTATAATGGTCACTAGAAGGACATATAGCACACAACCGTGCAACAGATGCAGATGGAGGTGTTGGTCCCTGGTTGGATGCCAGTTGTGTCACCAAACTCACAAGAGAATCAAGCTTGCCTTCCAATTTGTTCCCAGCAGCTGATGAAGAATGGGCAGGCTCATGAAACTGCAACTGCTGTGGTTCATGAATAGGTGGAGAAGGCATACAAGAATTCGGAAATGGTTGATATTGCTGTGGAGCATCATACCATCCCAAGCTAGGGTCATTCCATCCAGGATCGTTACTGTAACCATACTGATTAGGGAAGAATTTATCCAAGAATGTATGCTTAAGATCTTCCCAAGAAGTGATGGATCTTGGAGGAAGACAATATAGCCAACCCCTTGCTGCTTCTTGTAATGAATGCGGAAATGCCCTTAAAAACATGTCTTCATCCGGGACATCTGGAGGTTTCATTAATGAGCATAATGTGTAGAACTCCTCCAAATGTCTATGTGGGCATTCACCTGCAAAACCATAAAACCTAGGCAGCAAATGTATCAGTCCAGTGTTGAAAACACAATGAATATCCTCCTCATCAAGTGGACACGGCTCCCTAGGAGCACTCTCATGAGATGGAGGAGGAACCGTAATGTTCTCAACATAGACATCAGCTGAGTATACACCACAAGCAATATCAGAGTCAAATTCAGAAGTAGAGTCATAGACACAGGCAGAATAAGCATTACCCACATAACCAAAATAGGTAGACATGTAAAAGAAGGGGGGAAAAGAAGGATGCAATGAAAATATGCAACTAAAGCTACCTAAATGCAACACACAATGACGAACACACAAAACGAAACAACACACTCACAATACGAGACAAAACACAACACAACACAAGACTCAAAACTGAACTGTTGGTCCCCGGCAACGGCGCCAAAATTTTGATGGGTGTCGCGGCCCATACAAATTTAATTGCATATTAGAAATGCAGCATAGCTAGGAATGACTCCTAGGTCGTCTCTCAAGGACCAATTTTGCGGTTCAGGAATTAAGTCAAACACGAAGGGGGGGGGGTTTGTGAAAAGTTTGTGATGAATACGGAGGAATAAAATTAAAACACTGACGCAAACAGAAATGCAAACACAGATCTAAAAAAAACGGTTTCAAACATAGGATGAAAAACAGTCGGTCATTAACTTAATTAAAATGTTTCCAATCACAGATCAACAAAATAAAGTTGCGACTCAAACCTCTAATCCAACAAAGTTAACCAACTAAGCGAAGGTTAACCC